>NC_056746.1:378319279-378356779 GCF_019279795.1 Protopterus annectens
TATGCACATCCCGAACAGACACCAACCTGGTTAACAACAGGAAAAACAATGCTCCTACTTAAGACTGAATCTGCAAGTTATCCTAAAAATTATAGTCCAATAACATGCCTTCCAACGACATATAAACTATATACCAGAAATGATGCCAACAGAGTCTGTAGTCATTTACAAAAAAATTCAATTACGGCAATAGAACAAAAGGGTAATAAAAGAAAGTCATATGGAACAAAGGATCATTTGCTGCTAAATAAAGTCCTAGTGGAGAACTATAATAAGTGGAAGAATCTAAGTATGGCATGGATTGACTACAAAAGATCATATGACAGTATCCCACATTCATGGATAAAAGAGTGCTTGAAAATGCATAAGATACACCCTACACTGATCTATTACATTATAGTGACCATGAAACGGTGGCAGACCACTTTGCAATTAAGCCATGATAAAGGACAAATTATTATTCCAGGGATAAAAATTCAAAGGGGGATATTCCTGGGTGACTCTCCATCACCGCTGCTATTCTGTCTTGCCCTTAACCCATTAAGATGTCTACTTAACAGATTAGGCCATGGCTATTATCTGGCTCCTAGAAAACAGCAAAGTATAAATACTTCTCGTCTTCTCTTTTTCTGTGAGTTAAAACTGTATAGCTTATTAGATGAGGAACTGAAAGCACAACTGCAAGCAGTCAAAACTTTTTCAGATGATATAAGTATGTGCAACCTTTAAAGCTGGAAAGCTGTAGCACCAAGAAAATGTCAATTTGATACAAGAATGTGATATAAAAGAAACTGATCAAGATGGAGTGTAAAAATATTTGGAACTTGATGAAGGATCAACAATAAAGCATGAACAGATGTGAATAAAATGTAGCAAGGAATATTTTAGAAGACTAAAATTAATTCTGAAAACAGCATTGACATCTAGGAACAAAATTCAAGCTATAAACCAATTTCCTCTTCCTGTCATAAGTTACAGTTTTGGAGTGATTGACTGGTCCCAAAATGCGTTGGATAGATTAGATAGTAAAACAAGAAGGATGCTTCATACTCATCAAATGATTTATAAAAATCAGTGTATACAAAGATTATACATTCTCTGTTCTAAAGGAGATATGGGCCTCCTTGAAACTGATTACATGTTTAGATCTGCAATCATGGGACTGCACACGTCTGCTGACCTCACATGACCCAAATGTAGTGAAAGTTTTGAAACATGCTTAGTCTAGCAGAAGTATATTGCCATCAATTGGGAGTGGAAATTAAACCAGAAATAGATAAACATCAGGCAGCAACTGAATGTGTCAAAAAACAAAACAAAAAAGAATATAAGATGAGGGATCTGATGAGAAGGACAGAAATGTGGAAAATATACAAATGTAGTTGCAAATATAGAAAACTTCTGGAAGAACCTCATGTTGATAAGGATCGAATGCAGGAATGGTTAAGGAGAGGTGAATTTAAACCAAAAGGTGAAAGGTTAATATTGGCAGCCCAAGACAGTCGGCTATGTATACAGTGGTTTACAAAATCCATTGACCATGTAGGAGAAACAGACAAATGTAGGTTTTGTAAAACAGAATTGGAAACAGTCACACACCTTGTTGCTGACTGTATACAGAAAGGCATAATAATGTGGCAAGACTGTTGCATTGAGGATTGTGTAGACATTATAGTACTGAAGTGTCTGGAAAACACTGGAAACATGAACCACAAAGCATCATAGAAAATTATGAAGTCTACATCACATGAGATCACCCATTACCAACAGTTCAAAAGACAGACGGCGAGAAAACCAGATATAGTAGTCCATGAAAAGAAGACAAAAGTACCATTGATTATTGAAATTGCTACACCCAGTGACTACACTGTCTTGCGTATAGAGAGACATAAAGTCATAAACTATCAGGATTTGCAGGCAGAAATGAGACCAATGTGGAAGAAAGATACCCAGACAGTTTGAATAGTATTAGGTGCAATGGGTCTTATTAAAAAAGACTCTAGTCATATTTAGACATGTTACCAATACATGTAAATCCATACAAATTGCAGAATAAGTCATTACTGGGCACATTGTGGGTGCTGTGATTGAAACAATACTAATTTCCTGAACCTTAATCATACTTTGACTTAGGAATGGGGTTCATTCCAATCATGGCATTAGAAACCCAAAGACTTGAAGAAATAAAAAAAAGTGAATTTACAATCACTCATCCAGTTGTCAAGATTGCACTTGAATATGGTTATTGAATAGCACTGCTTCACATGCAGTGGGAGCCTATTACATAGAAGTGGCAATCACTGGGAGATATATCTGTCTCCCCAGCATGTTCTCTTTATGTCACAGGCTAGGTTGAGATCCCTAGAGCAAATTATTCTTGTCCCATTTGATTTGCATTTGTCCAGCATTTCCAGTAGGGTTGGGTCTGAGATGGCTCTGTAAGCCAGGCATAGGTCACCTCTTAGCAGCTTGCATGATACTGAGTACAGTGACAAGTCTTTCCATGTATGTCATGTTTTGGAGGCCCTGGATTCTCCCGATCATAAACCTCTGTGTTTTCTCCAGTTGCTGCAGGTGTCTGTTGAGGTACAGACAGAAGGTAGAATTGTGCTCAATTAGTGGTCTGATGAGGGTCGAATGCAGTGGAACTATGACTTCCATAGTCTTGGATGTGATGCTCTTACTTATGAGGTGTGCAGTGTAGAATGTGCGTCTCACCACTATGAACACATAGTGATTAAAGTGAAGCTTGCTGTCAACAAGTTTTCCCAAGCCTTGCAACACTGTGTTTGAGCTTACTGGAGTGCTATGTATTTCATAATTAGCAGGGGTACTTCATTGCCAAAGGGGACAGTGAGGCATTTTTTTTTGCTTTAAGTTTCAGTCCATGAGGTCTGCACCACTCATTTGTCTGTGATAGCCCTTTCTGTAATACGTTAACATCATTGGGGGATTCTATATGAGTGCACCCAGTTGACAGTGATCTGCAAACTTGGTAAGCTACAGGCCATCTACCTTTGCAAGAGAAATAGTTCCAAAAGGTTGAGGGCCCAGCACAGATCCTTGTGGTATTCCACTGGTAAGCGGTCTAGTGGTGGAAGTGCAGTCCTCAACTTTTACAGTGTGTCTTCTGTTGGTTGAGCCAGTTGGCTATCCATCTAGTAATGTTTGGGTTAATCCACAGATGGGAGAGTTTCTCTATGATACCTGAATGGGGATAATGTCAAAGGCCTTGGATAAATCAACATAAGCGGTATGTCCTGTTATCCCTCATCCAGATCTTTGGAGTCATTATCAAAGAAGTCCACTAGGTTTTATAAACAAGATCTAGCTTTACAAAACTAAAATGGGTTGGGTCAAGTGTGTTGAAGGTCACCTATGTCCCAGTGGATAAGGTCCATGATGATTCCTTTCATAGCCTTGCTTATAAGGCTGATTAGGCATACGGGTCAATAGTTTTAGTTCTGCATGTTACCAGACTGATGTGCATTGCATATCACACAACATATTAATTTATGTAATGTAGTTGATATACGTGTAAAAAAAAAGTACTGAGATACCAGGATTGCAGTGCTTAGGGAAAGGCAACACATGGCTGTATTGCAAATATGTAACATAGATTAGGGCCTTCAGGTTCTTATGTTTCCACATGTAATTTCATGTCATAAACAGGAAATGGACAATAAACAGCACTAATACATAATAATATTTAGTTTTCCATAGTACAGTGAGCAGTGGGTCTGGGCAACAGTTGGCAAAGTGCGCATGCGAGATGAGCATTTCCATTACTTTCCCCTGTTTGCACTTAGTTAAGCAGTGCTCAAATGCAAGCCATATTGTTAAAAGTCTGAGAGTTAGTACTGAGTCTATGAAACACACCTGCTGCTTAACTGACTCTGTGGCAGCAGGTGTAAATGCATAACCACATTTCTTCTTGAGCACAGATGATACTGGGTTTGAATTCAGGTGTATCTAAGACGTTTAAATAAACAGTGATAATGGAATGACATTAATTGTTTATAGTATATGTCTTTCTGTATGTTGGCATAGTGCAGTGGGGTTAAGCAGCATTGCATGGAGGTAAATGCAGCACTGTACCATCTCTTGGTATTGCTGTGCAATGCCAAATTCTTCATAAACATACAGGACAAAAAATGAAGGGATCCTTTGCATTTTCTACTACTTATGTGTGTTGAGTGTGATTCTATTTTTTGACCAGATTATAGGTATTAAAATGGGGTAGACAGGAAAGTGGTGAAATAGGGAGCAAGCAAGCAGAAGACCAAAAGGAAAGCAAAACAGGATTGTGCAGGAAGGAAGTAGGAAAGAACCATAGCTATCTATTTTTTCAACAGTAAAAACTGATCATGTGAAATTTATTTTATTTACAAACTCAAACAAAACAGTAAAACTTCAAAAGCTCAAACACGTGAAAACAGTTCAGGTAAGTCTTCCAGTGTGACACCAAGACCATGAACAAGTCAGATAAAACCAAACTGCATTTAATATACAATAATAAGATTTAAACACAAACAAAGCTTTTCGTTGAATTGAATAAAACAACTTCCTCAGAAAAAATCTTTTACAGGAAACAGGGGTTTAAATTCCCCTCTTCCTAGTCATATGTTTGCTAACATGAATTTAATAAGTTAACTGTTACATCAATCACTCATAAGCCCCTCCCCAGTCTTACTAACACTAAAATTAAGCATGTTAGTATGGTGCAGCTGTATAATGTAAAATAGTGACAACGAACCATCCTAATGAAATGTATTTTACATTATGTTTTACTTTACCTCAAAAGACCATTATTAGTGTTAACAAAGAAGTTAATGAAAAGTTAATAAAATGACTTAATATAATAAGATAACATAACATAACATATCTGGTACCAAGCAAACCAAAATCCATCACAGGCAAAACCTTAAAATGTTATTAAACTAACAGATTATATATAAATAAAATTGTTAATTTGTCCAATATTTTTATATGTATCAAAAATAATAAAGTACTCCAACTGTTACTAATAAAAACGTTTCTTAACACTTAAAATATATAAAAAAACTCTAATTTAAAAGAGTAAATATTTATAATTGATATAATAGATATAATTAACTGCAATTTGTAAATGCTCCATCTGTCATCAAAGTCAAAAAACTATATGTCAATGTGTTAAAATTTTAATACATGCTTATAACCAAGTCCCTAGGGACATAGTGAACATCAAAATAAAAAGTGATAATAAAAAATGTGTTTGATTGTTCACAATAATTTATCTACTTAAACATTTCAGTTTCAAAATGCACATAATGGTGCTTAATTCATTTATGCCTGGATAATGGCAGGCATCTATTCTTAGTTGCCAAATTAATTTACAGCGCTCCAAAATCAATGACTCTGGGCCCCCACTACCATAGGTAAGGGCTTGGTCAATGGCTCGAAAAGTGAAACAATGTAATGGGTAGTCCATAATGTGTCTCGCAAGGGCGTTCTCTCCTTTAAGTCTCCTTATAGCATATACATGTTCATACACTTATTCTCGTAATTTTCTGTCGGTCTTTCCTATATAGAAGACCGGACAGTGGGAACACCTTGCTAAATATACCACCCATTAACTCTGGCAGTTGAATTTGCATCCAATCCTGTACCTCCTCCCTTTCACCTCAAACATTTGCCCTGTTTCCACGTATTTACAGTAACGGCACGTTACACTTGGACATACCCAACATACTACCTAACTTCTTGGGCTTCCTCTCTAGTAACTGCTTCAAATTGAACCCTCGTTTGTAAACTATAGTGGGAAACTCCTGAAGTTTATTCCTCAGCGCTGTATCATTCATAAACAAATTCCAATTTTTCTGTACTATGGCTGTCACTGTTTTTGCATCCAAGCTAAATGTAAAAATGAAACTATACGGGCTGATACCTTCTACACCCTGTCGTGTAACGACCGAGTATTCTTTGTTCTGATTGAGAATAGGTGAATAAATGTCCCTGTTTCTTTTTAACTGAACTTCGTCCATCAAGTCCAGGATCAGTTCCAAAGGGTATCCTCTTTTTAAGAACAGTTCCTTCATAAAGTTACACTCATCCCTGAAATCTTCATCCCTGGTAACCATTCTTGCAGCTCTAACCAGCTGCCCCTTAACCACAGATTTTTTTCTGCGTAAAAGGGTGACAACTGGAGAACTGCAAGAAGGTGTTGGAATAAGTTTCCTTATGGAATATTCTTGCCAAGTAACATCTATTAGAACAGTCCTTAATCAGGTCCACATCAAGGTATGCTGTTCTGTCTCTGGCAAAACAAGAAGTGAATTTAAGAAACACAGTTGTTGAATTAAAAAAATTCAACCAAACTTTGTGCTACTCCAGTATCTCATTTTAAGATGATAAAAATGTCATCCAGGAATCGTGTGTAAAATAAAGTTTTTTCCTGGATGGTGGGGTTAGCCATGACAAACTCCCTCTCCCAATGCGCCATGACTAGATTAGCTAGACTACGTCCACATGAGGAGCCCATGGCGACTCCTACCCTCTGGAGAAAATATTTGTTGTCAAAGGTCACATAGTTATGAGACAGAATTATATCTAATAATTCCCCCACAAGTTGAATTTCCTCATAAGGGGCCCCTTTTACTGTCATCATAGAAGCCACCAACTCTACTGCTTCAAGGTGGGGAATAGAAGAGTAAAGGTCCTTAACATCAACTATGAGGAAATTGTACTCCTCGCTGAAAGGTATTCGGTTAACATTTTCCAAGAAGGACCATGAATCCCTAGAAATCTGAGTTTCACTTTTAACGTACTTTTTCAAAATGTTATCAACTACTTTAGCGCTTGCATACATTATATTGTTCCTTGCATTCACGAGTGGGTGCATAGGTGGGTTATGTAAGTCCTTGTGGAACTTTGGGATTACAAATAGAATGGGAATCCTAGGGGCCAGCATGGTGAGGTAATTATATAATTCTATGTCAGTTCTATGTCAGTTCTAGCATCGATAAACATGTCTTTAATGTAAGATCTAATCCTGGCGTAGCCTATGTTCAGCTCATTCCTTGTTACCTTTTCATAAGTATCAGTAGAAATAATTTCAGTCATTTTTTTAATGTAGTAACCACCCTTGTCTGGTTGCATAATTCTAACTGGCAAACTACACAAAGACACTAACAAGAATTTTTCCTCTTGGCTGGAGACCGTGGGTGAGGGTTACCCAAGGCATGTCGTAAGACCCACTCACAAAGCTGGTCAAAAAGTGCTATTGTTGGATATAAAGGAGGGTGATAAGTACTAGGTATGTAATAATCCCTACTCATACCTATGTGGTCACCCATACGTACATGCAAATTGAGTTTTCTCACAAACATTTTAAATTCAGTTATAGTCTTAGCGATGTCCGCTCAGCTAGAAGGCACAAAGGAAGGACCCGTTGCCAACAGTTCCACCAAGTCAGAAGAAAAAACAACCCCTGAATAATCAGAGTTAATGTTGTAAATTACCTCACAAGAACAAGGCCTATTGGCAATAACATTACCAAAGACCATACCTAGTTCCATCTGTTCTTGGTTTTGTTCCGGGCTTTCTGGCCCAGAAGGGGGGCATGGTTTGAGGCTTTGTTCTGAAAATTTGGAACATTCGCCACCTGAGGTGTCTTGTTTTGATTTAGGTTATTGGCCAACTGCTCACTCCATCATACTGATTCAGGTAATGGTTCCTCCACATTCTGGCTGTTGTTGATGGTGTTTCTGGTAGTCGCCCCATTGGTAGCCACCCCTGTGGGCCATTAGTGCTGGCTAAAAAGTTCCCTTGTGCTGAAGGTGGTCTTGGATGAGCTGTTCCATCCATGTAGTCCCTCAAATCACGATTCAGTTTCTTAATTTTGGCTGCATTGATTTTAGTAACATATTGGTATATACTACTGTAGATCTGCTCGTAATCGAAGCGGTACCTATGGAAATCTATATTCTTTTTGATATCGTCATCCAATATACTGGTTTCTCCAGTCAAGCTGTTTGCTGCCTCCTGGTAATGTTTACACATTAACTCGAGTAGTTCGAAGTCATGTTTGTCAAACAGTTTGATAAGGTCAGAATGGAAAGGAGACCCTTTGGCTATACCCGTTGGGTATTGCCATGACCTTAGACCTTTGGGTATTACCTTCAAGCATATGCACTCTTGAAAGTATGCTATTTCCAGTTGGATTTTCCTCGGTTTAACCAGTTTTTGATCGAATAAATGTAATTTTGTTGATACGTCAAGACCAACTTCAACTGGTTGCTCCTGTGGACTGTTGGATGATGATTGAGTGAAACTAAATGGTCTTGCGAGCCATGAATTTAGACTGAGGGCCCCTGTGAGACCAGTAGAATTGTGCTGATAGTACCGTTGTTGGCTAATTCCATTGTTCAGCATCAATGTAACTCTACTGTCGATGGAAACTCTGTCAATTGTCTCCATAATACAATCCGGTTTCAACTGAACAGTATTAGCAGTACCCAAGTCTGTTGGAAGTAAATTAGACGTACCCAGCCCGGCTGTACTAGGTAGAACAGGACTGTTTGAATTAGCTGGGGTTTGACTTAGCATAACCTGCTGTGACTCGGTTACCTGGTCTAGTCTAGTCGATAAAATATCCACCTTCTGAGTGAGCATTTGAATAAGCACACACACACACACACACACACACACACACACACACACACACGTGAAGAAGGAATTAATTAGCAATCAGTTAATTAAATATCGCCACATTAGTTCTGAATGTAATCCTTCATGGTTTTGACTTCCATATTTTAAAATTACCAATGCTTGCTTCTTTCTGTTTGTTCTCACAACTTATCATAAAGTAAAATATATGTGCTCCTTACATTAGTGTATTGCACTCCTTATATTACAGTACATTTCTCCTTTTATTACACCTTTGTTCCTTTTATTGCAGTGTATTTTCTCTTTTTAATACAGTGCATTTCATAAAGCATCACATCTTTAAAACAATAAGCATCAGGACTATTGTTTTATTAAATTTTGATGGTGTGTTCCTGGTTTTTATTATTTTGGGTTTTGTTTTTTTTTTCCTGTGGAACACTTCAGCCTCCATATGTGGCTATACTTTATCTGTCTTGGTTCTTTATCTCGATTAAAAGCACATCTTTATTATTTTCAGCCTTATGGAGTCATAGCCCAGGCTTCCACTGGTGAACTGTTCTTTGTTTTTCTCAAAAAATTTTTATTTTTCAAATAGAGTTGAATAAATTTCATAGTATTTGTATATAACATCTTAAATAACTATGTACACTATTTACATCAGCCTGACACTATAACAGAGCTCAATATATACAATTACTTTATAGGTGTAACAATCCAGTTAACAGAGTGTATCTGTTCAATTATTGTAAAGTGTCAGTCAATGATGACTTTTTTCCATGGATTGTTAATAAATGGCTTAGGATGAATTCTTAATTCTTTAATTTTAATTTCCAACAATGCTGTGGTCTTCAGTAGCCTGTAGAAGTCTTCCAAAGTCATTATTGTGTTTGTATTCCATCTTCTTATTATACACTTCTTTGAGATTGCAAGAATTGTCCATACTCACTGGCGAACTGTTCTGATGGTGTTGTAGCTGCTGTATATATGTCACAGAAACTACATAATTGTCTTATGGTTAGTAATAACCCTTTGCTATCATTATGTGAAAGTATGGAAAACATTACTAGAGAGTCCATTTGTAATACTGCAGCTAATGAGAAGGAGGAGGAGGAATTGATTGATAATATTCTTAGACTATCATTAAAAGGAGAACATTATAAAAAGTTACAATGGCAAAGCTTTAGTTTTTGTGCTTATTTGGAGTTTGGTATTGCACCAACAGGATTTTGAATCACTAAAATGCCAACATATGGAAATAAATACCCTGAACTTCTCCACAAGTGTCAAGAATTTAAACTAAGCACTGACAATATCTGCTTAATGAATGAATATTTTTCTAAGGTGGAATGTGAACTGTCAGCTGAAATTGCAAGCCTGTAGGATGCAATTGTTAACTCCTCTAAATTCCACCTAACAATTAATGAATACAGCTTGATTTTGGACAAATTGAAAATATTTGAAGATAAATTAATAGCTCTAAAAAAAGTGCAAAATTGTGACTTAAATGATTTAAATTTGATTGGCTGAAACAAGCTAGATGAGTGATGTCAGCCTTTATAACAACAGCAGCTGATACGTCAACGTTAAAGACCTCCCATATAGACTTGGCCCCTTCACACAAACTAGTATCTATTAACTGCGCTATAGTAACTGGTTCAAACACTCATAATACTAAAACTGTACTGAAGTTGTTCGAGATTTAGACAGCTTCAATACTCCTAATATTACAGAAGGAGCTACAAATAATAATAATCAAAGGAATGTTATAAATAGATCTCTGGTAAATGAAAATATGGCAACAAGAATGAACCAGGATCTTCAACTAGTTTTTTTTAGTTTTTTAGCAACAGACCAGTTCCAACTTCAACATCCAATAAAAATAAGAGAATAATCAAAAGAGAGAAGCAAAACCAAAATAAAATATCACAATCAACAGAGCCCTGGACTAACCACACCTACATCAATGAGAAAGGCCTTCACAAAGGTAGGACCGAAAACCAGAAGCAAAACCAAAGTAAAATATCACAATCAACAGAGCCCTGGACTAACCACACCTACATCAATGGGAAAGGCCTTCACGAAGGAAGGACCGAAAACCAGAAGCAAAACCAAAGTAAAATATCACAATCAACAGAGCCCTGGACTAACCACACCTACATCAATGGGAAAGGCCTTCATGAAGGTAGGACCGAAAACCAGAAGCAAAACCAAAGTAAAATATCACAATCAACAGAGCCCTGGACTAACCACACCTACATCAATGGGTAAGGCCTTCACGAAGGAAGGACCGAAAACCAGAAGCAAAACCAAAGTAAAATATCACAATCAACAGAGCCCTGGACTAACCACACCTACATCAATGGGAAAGACCTTCACGAAGGTAGAACCGAAAACCAGAAGCAAAATGAAGAAGTAATTGTTACTAATGTTGTTAATTTATCTCAGCATGAACTTTCCTATATTAAACTATGTTTGTTAAGTAAAAGGATGCCTTTGGTCCCTTCAAATGAAGGAAATGTTAGTGAGTCATTGACAGAGCATAGATTGTTTCCTAGGAATATTGATTTAAAACTTCTGTATAAAAGTAATGTTCAAAATACTGCAATGAATTTAAACAGACCTGGCACTTTTATACTTATAAATAATTCTGCCACCAGAGCCTTCTTAAACATGTGTGAACATGATATTTATGAGATATATTTTAAAAACAATATGAGTGATAGATTTTATAACCTGACTCATGATGAAAGGGAAGTTATTACAATTTTTGCTCTTGTAAAGACATAATAAGAAAATAAGTGGATAAAGGGCTTAAGATCATAGTTATGGATATTGTGTCTTATAATGAATGGATGTATAATGTTTTATTGGATGCTAATACATTTAAGAAAGTTAATAAAGCCTTAGTTAACAAAGTTATATGTAGAGTGAAAGCCTTTCTATATGATTTATTGATGGAAGGCTCGATTACACCTGATGTTTATAATTATCTCTATATAGACAATCCTGTAATACCCATTATATCCAGCTGGCCCAAAATAAATAAAAATATTGAAATACCACCTATGAGACCTATTGTTATTGGTAGTAAAGGGTCTATATCACATTGCTGAATGCTCTAAATGTTGAACACCTCTTCGTTGAATCCTATATGTCAACTCTTCATCTTCATCTGTCGAGCAATTGTTTCAAAAAACTTTTTCCCAGTATGAATAACAAGTTGGCCAACCTACTGACCACAACTAAAACATCATTTTTAAATCCCACCCTGGTGGGGGGGTTGTGCCACCCACAAGCCCCCCCCCCCCACACCCCTCAACTAAATATACCAACTCTGAGATTGCACTACAGTGGGGAAAAGGAAAAATTCCCGATAATGGCCTATTGATTACTTACCATGGAAAAAAGTTCACTGAAATGATCATTTGATGAATGAAGACTTCAGCAAATAGTTTTTGATGAAGAAGTGTCTGACATTTACAGCATTCAACGATGTCATATAGACCTAGTAGTAAAGGGGTGACCACTGCTATTTCAAAATATTTGGAAGAACAGCTGAAACCTCTTTTACAACATGCTGGTAGCTATATGAGAGACTCCAATGATTTTTTAAGTACATTCAATTTGTGGTTTCAGAAAATGAACAGTACAACCTAACCTTAGTTACAATGGATATTAAATCCCTGTTTATCTTCATACCTAATTATGTTAGTTTATAGTCTATAAGGGAATATCTTTGTGCACATAGCAATTTTTCAGCTTCTAAAATTAAACTATTAACACTCTATGCTTGATATGGTTCCTAATAACAATGTTTATGTATCTAATAGAGAGTTTTTCCATCAGCAACTTGGAGTAGGCATGGGCACTCCAGTTGCTAACACCTATGCCAACCTGGTTTTATCCAGATGGAAGGGGAAATATGTGTTGTTAATAACTCAAATGCCATATTTAAGAATGGAAACATTGTGTAGTTTATGCACTTTGTGGATGCTGTCTTCTTTGTATGGACTGGAACCATAGAAAATGTATATGAATTTGTTCATGAATTGCAGAATATTGCCAATTTGTTGGTGTTTGATATGAATCACTCTAATGAGAGAATACATTTTTTGAACATTACAATTATTTATCAAAATAGAAGATTTGATACTACAATTTATAATAAAGATGTCCAGGTTACAAGTTATATATACTTTAACAGCATGCATCCTAGGCATACCTTTAAAAGTGTAATGAAAGGACCGTTTTTAAGGGCGAGCAGGCTTAACACACATCTAGGGACTTTTCATCAAGAATTACACAATATGGCTAAAGATTTTAATATCGGAGGTTATGATAATAAAACAATGAATGATGTTAATATGTAATCAATGAATGTGATGACTTAGGTGCTCCTTTTCTGTATACAGCTAATAATGATGCAGATATTAACAGCAAGAGTAGAAATACTTCAAAGTTAAGTTATGTTATGAAATATAATAGACATACTAGATGTATAAAAAGAATTATAAATAAAAACTGGGCTATATTAAAATCTGACCGAGATGTTAAAAATACTGTAGGTGATGATTCAAAGTTTATGTTCAAAAGAGAGAAGAATCTTAAACAATATCTTTGTTATAAAGATATACAGTGTAATAATAAAGTCATATCCACTCAGAAGAAAAGTATACATCCTTGTTTTAACTGTACTTTCTGTAATGAAATAAATATCAATTTTTCAACATCCAATTACAAAGACAGAATTTTAATTTAGGATAAATGCCACCTGTTTTACTGAAAATGTATATACCTCACTAATTGTATAACCTGAGATAGTTTCTATATAGGAAAAACAATCAAGAATTAAAAGAATACATTAGTTCCCACCTATCAGATATATAGAGAGGTACTAAGGCCAATGCACTCTATAAACACTTTTTCTATAGGAAATAAACATAAATTTAAGTTTTGAGTCCTACAAATTATATATCCAGGGTTGCGTGGTGGTGATATTGTTACTAGAACTGAGATTGCAGTATACAATTGGATTCATTATTTTAGAGAAGATGCTGCGTCTGGTCTGAACCATCGAAATAGTATCAAACCAATACTTAAATTTAACCATGATTGTTTTTAATGTACAAACTCGGGCTGTGTGTGCATATTTGTATATGCACATATGTATGTGTATGTATCTGCTTAAAAAATGGATATATATGCTTATTAGATTACATTTTATAGGGAGAACTGTAATTGACAGTTAAACGTGATTTTTTTATTGTTCTGTGATAGGCTGGTTTTTATTTAAATAGGGCTGCAACTATTTACTATTTATGCATTGAAAAGAGCTTTGCTCACAAGCTTTGCTGCTATCTTGAGTTTTATTAAATATTGATGGTGTGTTCCTGTTTTTTATTATTTTGGATTTATATATATATATATATATATATATATATATATATATATATATATATATATATATATATGGGTCTACTTCAAAGAAGCGAATACCTACCCGAATTCGAAATGATCGAGACGACATCACCAAACTTGCAAAACACTGACACCACACATTACCAAAGTTTTTTGCAGGGAAAATGAAGAGTTGGCCAGCATTGGGAAATTTGCCCTTTTCCTCACTGCAGTGCAATCTCAGAGTTCATATTTTTAGTTGGGGATGTGGAGGGCATAGCCCCCTACCTGAGTGGGTTTGACATAATGCATTTTGTGTTTTCTATAATGTTGGCCAATTGTAAAAGAATTTCAGTAATATGTGTTGTCAGTGTTTTGCAAGTTTGGTGATGTGGTCTCAATCATTTTGGATTTGGATAAGTGAGTATTCACTATATATATATATATATATATATATATATATATATATATTATTTAGCTTAAAAGTTGATGCATTAATTGTTAAATAACAATTACATCAATATGATTGACTGCAGATGAAGCCAATAAGCCTACCTAATCTACACTTTAAGTGCATTTAATATTCTACCACTACCCCCATTTCTACTGGTCCCAAATCCTCTTCAATCTGGTAGTCCATTCCCTGTGTCTCTATAAGCCTCTATGTGAAGAAGTACTTTCAGGGATCAGATGAGTAGTTGGCTCCTACAATATGGTGGCTGTGACCCCTCTTCCCCTTCACTCTTTCTTTTTCAGGATGACCTCTTCATGTTTTCTTGACATAATCTTGTGCATCAGTATTATGCTTCCCCTTCTCTTCTGGGCTAAAATGAGATGTTGTGAGAACTCCAGTGCTGCTAGTCTTCAGATGGGAGGTATGAAAACTAAGAGTATAATGAATGAAAGACTGTATACCACATAATATAAACATTAGGTCTTACAAAATAACATGAAAAACAATCTCCTAAATTCAAAGATCTTAAAAAGATATTAGCACTTGTTTTCCTAAATAAGGCACATTATCTGCTCAGCCCCCTTCAACATATATAATTCATACAGTTTATTCTTATCTTTTTCAGAGATGCATCATATTCTTTCAGAAAACAGTCTGTCATTATTACTATTGTTATATACAGTCTCATTATTTTTTTTGGTCCTGTATCCTTTTTTGTCCCCACATCTGCCAGTCATCGCGCCTCCTCCAGTCATATCTGGAGGCTATTCATTCCCTAATGGTGGGATCTACCCAGATCCACATGTGTGACAGCCATCCAGGGAGGTGAGGACATTTAGGTAGCCATGAGAATTGCTTGTTTCTCTGTCAGCATCCTGGTAATCAAGACATTTTCCTTGTTAGCCTAACATGTTCGGGGGGGGGGTATTTATGTTCTGTGTCATCATGAGGACCACAGTGTCTTTCCATATAAGGTCATGCTCCCATGCACTTAGTCAATGAAGGCTACTGCCCATCGGTGGCTTAGCGCACAACAAGCACACCCCAGGTTATAAGCCCACCTCTGTTCTCCAAAGGACTGCTACAATCCATGACCAGCTTTGTGTCCTCCCCCAGCATGAGCACACTCATCATCATCTCTGTCAGACCCTTCAGACAACTGAATCACTTATCAAACTCTGATTGCCTGCTCAGGAGTCAGGACTTTATCCCTCTCTGTCACCAGAGCTAGCTAATTCTCGTTAGATTTGGTATTATACTCATTATGCAATTTCTGTGCATTACATACTAATTAATTTCTATCAGTACTGTAAGCCCTCTTGCATGCTGGGTCATGGCTTCTATTTTGAATGGATTTCTTTGAAGCCTCTAAATAAAATTTACTGAACATATCCATGTACATGCATTGACTACTGGTGACACAGTGATCTGTATATAGATAAACTCACTAAATGAATGCATGCAATTACAAGGTCTCCTGACATATAGCATGCATTTTGCTAGTGTGAGAGGTGGCATTTTTTTTACTTAAGTTGCCTTATGCATTTATTAATGAATCATGCATGCCTATATTGTAAACACTGTAATATTCATATGTTGCTATAGGCCTGTTTTGCCAATGTTGTGTATCCTCTAACTACTGAAGGGACCTGATGTGCTTGTACACTCAGAAATGCTCACCCTATATCTGGTATATTGGCCCCTGTTCAAAAGGCATTGACTGGCACATCTGTGCCAGTTTATACATTTTTGTATTAAATATTATTAACAGGCAATATATAGTCAATACATGTATGACATGGCTTTCAGGAATCCCTCAGAACCTTCAGTGTGAAAGTCCACAGACTCAGTACTTCTGATGGTGAGGTCCAGAGATACGCTTATGTGAAGCAGACAACACTCAACTCCATGAGCCTGCTGGTATGAGTGCACAGGAAGATGTTGCTAATATTGTCTGACCTACAGAAGCACATACAAGAGTCATGTGTGGACTGGGTTACATGATCAGTGTATTCAGATCAATGTGTTCACATAATCCAGCATATTGTTGTCCAGGCATATGATGGTTGTCCAGACAGACAGCACAGTGCCATTGCATGGCACATCATGTGTGACTGGCCCACTATGTGGTGGTGCTGAAGGAAACCATCCTGACTTACTGATGCTATCTATAAGGGGACAGTGACACATATCATTACATCACAAGTGTGCCTATTATTGAACATGTCTCATGATGTTCATGAACTGCCATTTGCCCACAATGCTGAATACAGATCTGACAATGTGGTGTGGAGTCACTACAATGGTATGTCAGGGACAGATGCAGAGATTCCATTTGAAACGGTTTTTATCTAGTATAATGTGTGGTCCATTGAATCTACAGATGATTCTGGTCACAACTTGAACTGGCCACACCTCAGTTTTGTCTTAATATCCTACACTTCAGTCCCATTTTCCTGCATTGCACCTCCATTACATCTGTGAGGCTGGTCATATCAGATGGCATCCTTACCAGTATAGGGGTAGTTATGGATTGACTTAAGACTATGATGCATTGTTATTACCTAGTGTTGCATAAACATAGGATGATGGCTTGACTACATATAACTTACTGCATGCTTTTTTTTGTTGGCTGATGATGTCTGATGCTGCAGATAAGTGAGACATACACTGGTTAGTATCCCTTGCTGTAGTACACCGACTCCATGCATCCTATGTTGCACAGTGCACAGCCTGCAGATGTTGTCATGTCAATTTGGACATACTGGCTCCACCTCCTCTCCTGCATGCACCTGTCAGTCGTGTACATTCTCATCATCATTCATGCCATCTTCTTCAACACTTGAATATTCTGTTTCTGATGCCTCTGCTTGTAAAGGTGGTGGAAGACCACTCTTCTTGGCTGTTACAATATTTGCCACATGGTGGCTATAGTGACTGCTCGAGTCATTTTCTTATCTTTGCACCTGAATACAACTCTGTTAGTGTCAAGGTACCTTAAACAAAAATTTAATTGGCCTAAACCTATGTATAATCAAGGACATTCTCTTTTGGTAAGTCTCAATATATTGACTATCTGCTCGTGTTTGTGTGTGTGTGTGTGTGTGTGTGTGTGTGTGTGTGTGTGTGTGTGTGTGTGTGTGTGTGTGTGTGTGTGTGTGTGTGCGTGTGCATGGGGTTAAAGATTTGTGTCATCAGTCTTGACACTTGTGGGTAACCCATGTGAACTGCACTAGTAAATTATGCTGTTAGGGTAGTATTTGTTTGCACTTCATAGTTTGCTCTGGTTGTTTTCCTTGTTCTTTTTTGGTGTATATACAGTGTCCATCAGCAAATCACTTCTGTGTCATCCAGATTTACAAAACGCACACACTGTGCCCACTTCCATAAAACTGGGCAGCCGTTAGTTATCTTGACATCAGACATGTTGCAGTAAAATGGCAGGTGCTCTTTATAACATTACATCTAAGTAATGCCTGCAGGTGCATCTGCAGTTAACTCCTACTGATGCCTCTAGGCATCAAATATTGCTTGTTCATATTTCATCAATAATTCCAAAACCATGCCATGTACAAGGTTTTAAAAAATTTCATCTTAAAGCTTACAGAATGGCAAACTCAACTGCATTAATATTTGACATCTGTCTAGTGCAGGTAAAGATATATTAACTGTTGTTTTCATTATATTAATTTATATATATATATATATATATATATATATATATATATATATATATATATAATTTTTACATTTTTCTAACTATCCCAATAACCAAGTAACAATGACAGAACTCTTTAGTCTCACATGAAAGCTCTTAGCTAGATGAATAAAATGCTGCTGACTGTATGTGTGTAACTTAAGTGGTAGCTGAGGTATTGTAACTTGTTTACAAAATATTACAAATGTAATAGCTACTGTGTTTACTGTGACTTATAAAATTCAGTTTTAGACTTAGAACCTAAAGAATACTACCAGTATAAACATACCATGTGCTGAAGAGTTCGCCATTAATATTTCTTTCATAACCCCATATAGTTCCAGAGATATGAACATTTGTTTGAAATCTGAGGGCATAATTTGATTGTCAAAAGGCTTAGGCTCTGCCCATTTGGAAGTTGCTGTGCAAACTTCCTGAGCTCCATTGAAGTGAATGAGATAAGATAAGTAGTTATCTAGTCCCTTCAGCTACACTGGCATTTACTTTATAACTACTAGCCTTGTAGGTTTCCCTTACATTCATCTGATGAACCAGCTTACTCACTGGAACTTTAAAAACAATTAGGTTTTTAATCAATCTACCCATAGTTCATACCACTATGAGTGCTTAAAGAAGACTGGGGTGGTCCACTTTCATAGAAGAAGTTGCAATCCATATTACTTCATTTTTTGTCTTTCAACTTCTTCATTCACAAAAAACTCAGTCACGCCATGGCATCATAGAATGGTACATCCCAACATGAAATCTCATATCTACAATCATTTATTTCATAAAACATTCTAGAACCTACAATGATTTTGCTGATACTATACTCAAAAATGAAATGGATAATATCTTGAAGAGCTTATCGTCCTCTATCAGAAATGTCAAAATAAAGAAATTCAAAAAACACTCAACAAAACCACTTACTCATTCAAAAGGCTATTTGTGTGTAAATAACATGTCTTACAAGAGCTGGAAAGGAGGGATGAGAAGAAGAAAAAGGCTCAGTACAAGGATGATAGCAAAAAAGCAACAAATATGGTAAGGGCAACAAAAGCTAAATAAATGGAGTTAGTAGAAATGCTCAAGAAGAGAAATAAGGTGTTTTAAGTACATAGCAGAAAGAAGGAATGGGGAAAATACTGTTCAGGATGAGCAAAGATGGGAAAGAGATCAACAGAAGGCTGGGAAAAGGCAGAGGTACCGAATAAGTGCTTTGGTTCTGTATTCACAAAGTAAGGAGCTGAGGGTACCATGCTGGGAAGGTGGCAGGGTAGAATTGGGAGAACACTGGACAAACACTAGAATGGAAATGGAGGAGGGTCAACTAAAGTAGATTGCTTTTAGGTAAGAGAGAGCTTAAGGATCAGACTGGCTACCTACCATAATCCTCAAAAATCTGACAAGTGTATTGAAAAACATCCTGATGGATGTCTCCAACAGATCACTGGCTAGTGCAGAAATGACATAGAACAGAAATAAAGAAGGTGTAGTATCCTCCTGAGGAGGGGAGGAGGAAAAATCTTGGGAATTACAGGCCTTTTAGCTTAACAACACTGGAAGACAAAGTTATGAAAAATACAGGGCAAAATTGGGTAGCATTTCTAGAGAACAGAAATCTCTAGGATGGCAACCAGTATAGGTTCATGGCCAGAAGCTGGATTTAGTTAAAGAAGTATTTGTCAGAAGAGTGCCAATAGACTTCAGAAAGGCATTTTACTCTATCCCACATGGAAAGGCTAATAAAACAAATGGAAAGGTAGGGGGTAAGACCAAGACCAAAACAAAAGAACCAAGACAGCTTCATGACTGAATGCAGGACACAAGGAGTTGTGGCCAGAGCTGGATCATGGTTAAATGGGGCCCTAGGCAGGGTAATAGATCAGCACCCCCCACACCCCCATTCACAGCCATTCCAGTGTCTGATTACTTCTCTCTCTCTCTCTCTCTCTCTCTCTCTTTCTCTCTCTCTCTGTCTGTCTCTCTCTCTCTCTCTCTCTCTCTGTCCCTCTCTCTCTCTCTCTCTCTTTCTCTTTCTCTCTCTGTCTGTCTCTCTCTCTCTGTCCCTCTCCCTCTCTTTCTCTCTCTCTCTGTCTGTCTCTCTCTCTCTCTCCCTCTCCCTCTCCCTCTCCCTCTCTCTCTCTCTCTCTCTCTCTCTCTCTCTCTCTCCCTCTCTCGCTCTCTCCCCAGGTACCATGAGCAGTGTTCAAACCGGTCGGTTTGAATACTATTTTCTTCTTTACATCTACAGTGATTACAGATCTTTGGATTTAATCTAAAATGTTTATTTTAAATTTTATAGCCCAAGCACTGATAGCCATTTGTTAAACCAAATAATGCAATTTCTCAATGAAAACAGACTTACCATGAGAAACAGTAAACTTCTCAGCCCTTGAAACTCACATTTGTTAAAATTGCATTGAAACCCACATTCATAGAAAATGTACTTGGCTTTTTAATTTTGCCAAATCTTTTGGGTTTCTAATACCATGACAGGAATGGGCCCCATTCCTAAGTCAAAGTATGATTAAAGTTCATGAAATTAGTATTGTTTCAATCTTTGATGTTAGCCAGAAGTGCTCTTCACAGCACCCGTAATGTGCAGGTGAATCATTTTGCAATTCATACGGAGTTACATGCATCGGTAACATATCTAAATACAATTGTAGATTCTTTTTTATAAGACACATTGCTCCTACTACTGTTGGAACTGTCTGGGTATCTTTCTTCCACGTTGCTCTAATTTCTGCCTGCAAATCTTGAGACTTTATGACTTTGTGTCTTTCTGTACGCAAGACACTGTAGTCACTCGATGTAATGATTTCAGTGATCAATGCTACTTTTGTCTTCTTTTCGTGGACCATTATATCTTTTTTTTCTTGCATCTATCTTTTGAACTCTTGGTAATGGGTGATCCCATGTGATGTAGACTTCATTTTCTATGATGTTTTGTGGGTCATGTCTCCAGTGTTTTTCAGCTACTTCAATATTATAATGTTTGCACAATCCACAGTCTTGGCACATTATTATGCCTTTCAGTATACAGTCCTTCTGCCATTAATATGTCACAACCAGCAGCGAGGTGTGTGACTGTTTCCAATTTGGTTTTGCAAAGCCTACATTTGTCTCTGTTTCTCCCACATGTTTAATTGACTTTGTAAACCAGCGTGTACGTAGCCCACTAATTTGGGCCACCGATATTAACCTTTCATCTTTTAGTTTGAATTCACCTCTCCTTAACCATTCTTGTGTTCATTCCTGATTCCAGAAATTTTCTATACTTGCAACTATATTTATGCAGTTTCCACATTTCTTGCCTTTTCATCTGATCCTTCACCTTATATTCTTTCTTTTGTTTTTTTATCACATTCAGCTGTTGCCTGATTTTTATCTACTTCTAGTTTGATTTTCATTCCTTTTGACGCTGATATGCTTCTGCCACACTAAGAAGGGAAATCATCTTAGATTTATTCTTCTCATGTTTCAAAACTTTCACTACGTTTGGGTCTTGTGAGTTCAGCAGATATGTATGCAATAACGCGATTGCAGATGTATGCATGTAATCATTTTCAAGGAGGCCCATACCTCCTTGGGATCGGGGAATATATAATTTTGGTATGCACTGATTTTTATAAATCATTTGATGAGCATGAAGCATCCTTCTTGTTTTCCTATATAATATATCAACACCTTTTTTGGGCCAGTCAGACACTCCAAAACTATAAGGACAGGAAGAGTAAATTGGTTTATAGCTTGAATTTTGTTCCTAGATGTCAATGCTGTTTTCAGGATTAATTTAAGATACTAAGTAAATAGTTCTAAAATATTCCTTACTATGTTTTATTCACTTTTGTTCATGTTTTATAGTTGATCCTTCATCAATTCACAAATATTTATACACTCCCTCTTGCTCAAGTTCTTTTATATCACATTCTTGTCCCAAAATGATGTTTTCCTGGTGTTGCAGTTTTCCTGCTTTAAAGGTTGCTTTTGCACATTTATCAAGACCAAATGAGATTCTTATATCATCTGAAAAAGTTTTGACTATTTGAAGTTGTGCTTTCAGTTCCTCATCCGATGAGCTATAAAGTTTTAAATCATTGACAAAGAGAAGATGAGAAGTGTTTACACTTTTTTGCTTTATGGAAGCCAAATTATAGCCATGACCTAATCTGTTAATCAGACAGCTTAATGGCTTTAGGGCAAGGCAAAAGATCAGCGGTGATAGAGAGTCACCCTAGAATACCCCCCTTTGGATTTTTATCCATGGAATAATAATTTATCCTTTGTCATGGTTTAACTACAAAGTGGCTTGTCACTGTTTCATGGTTGCTGTGATGTAGTTTATCATTATAAGGTGTATCTTATACATTTTTAAGCACATTTTTATCCATGAATGCAGGATACTGTCAAATGCTTTTTGGTAGTCTATCCATGCCATACTTAGATTCTTCCCCTATGTACAGTTCTCCACTATGACTTTATTTAACAACAAATGATCCTTTGTTCCATATGACTTCCTTTTATTACCCTTTTGTTCTATTGCCATAATTGATTTTTTTTCTAAATAACTATAAACTCTTTCGGCATCAATTCCAGTGTATAGTTTGTATGTAGTCGGAAGGCAAGTTATTGGTCTACAGTTTTTAGGGTAGCTTGCAGGCTCACTCACGTAGGAGCATTGTTTTTCCTTTTGTTAGCCAGGCTGGTGTCTGTTTGGAGTGCGCATATAAATAGTTCTTACTCATGGCTAAATCTTCGTGCAAAGATGTTTCACTTTGTGGAGTGCTGTCTCTGAATAAACCAGTGTGCTGTAGTTTGTTGGACGGTCTGTGCTGTAGTCTTACAATTTATGGTCTTTTCTACAGCACTTGCTTCCATTATCTGTGATTAATGAATAATATGTTGAAAATGCCCAAAAAGCACAGGGCAGTACCTGCTCAGAGCATGCGGTCAGATCCTTCAACAACAGTGAGAAAGGAGGCAGGTACAAGAGACATCATGTGCCTCAAGGACGCCATTTTATTAAAAGAACAAATGTTTTACAAAATCCAAATAATAAAATAATTTTAATACTTAATTACAACTGGTGTTATTTTAAAATTTGTGTAATGTTAGAAAGTACAACACATTGGGTACTGCAAACAGTAACTGCGTTATACAATTCAGTTGATAACTGACTGCAAAAAATACAGCATCGTCATGAGTAATATTGTTGTCCAAACATTAACTATCAGATTAACAATATCGTAAAACTAAAATCAAATGGCTTTCCTGATCTGTTGAAGTACGCATTAGTTCAGATCACCATGTTGCTTCATAGCAGCCCTTTAACATACCTCTACACTCTTGGAGAAAATACAAAAAAATGTAAAATAAAAAGCTCTTGGTGTAAAACCTTGGTGATCTCCACTTCAATAACAGAAACAATATCCTTGTAAAACTGCAGATTCTCCTCTGCCAAAATGGTTAATAAGTTGATGTGTGGCTTGCTGTTGAAAGTTGGATCTTCCAGAAAAGACTAACACTCATGGCATGCATCTGCTCGAGCATCATCTCCTGATATCTCAATATTATTGTTTCATATTCTAAACACATATTCTATCCCCTTCCAATGCTAACCTTCAAGTCTTTACTCAAGACTACTCTTGAAACACCCCAAACCAACATTTCCGTGAACCTATGCTTCTAACCCGGATGACACCAGGAGGCTTGCACACCATGACAACAGAGGACAGCAACTTCCAGCAAGAAGTCAACACCAACAAAACCCTGCCCGCGACCATGAATGAAATGTGATGCAGACAGCATTGCCCAGTCCCATAATCTGGAGGCATACATGTTACCTGCGGGCTTATCACTGGTGCACTGATTGCTATATTGCCCTGATACTTAACAGAATAACAGGGTTGCTGATGAGTAAGAAATATCGACCTACCTGTCTGTCATTAATTACTAACTGCAGCCACTAATGCAAAACCCCTACCTGCCAGACATCCACCGTTTTATGAGAAAAGGATCAAAACCCAAGGCAAAATCCAGACCCCCCAGTAAACTTTTGAGTAGTATGGTGGTATGGGTCCATCCCTACCATATAAGCAGGACTCGTGGTCACTTCTCAGTCTCACAGCAGTCCACAACCCCCCGCAGCTAGGCATACCTCACTACACATGAGCAGAACTGCAATCACTCGCTCCAGACACATTCAAGTCGGGGACTGCTAACCCCTTATTCTGCTGAGTCAACACCACCAAACCACTAAAGCATTTTGCAGGCAAACACGCAAACCACCACTGAAAATGCCTTGAGTAGCTGCCAACAAAATTTCACACAACCAAGGGATCAAGCAACATAACTCAACCACCAACATGTTTAAGGCAAAACAGGGAATAAACCAAACTGCCAATTCCCCACCCTTCACTAAAACCTGAACAAGAGACTCCAATGAACTGCACCAATAAGTCCCAACCAACCTAGACCAAATTACCCCTACTTAGCCACAAATACCCCTAGCCTATTCCAATGTCTCAAAAAAAAAACTTCTGTAATAATATATCCTATATACAAAACACTTGCCATTGACCAGCACCCCAAGGCCTACCTTTTCTCCCAGAATACCTACAGATCATCGTGGGAGTACCTTACCTTAGCAAGTTCACACCAAAATGTGACTCCTTATTCAGTTACTCTTGCATAAACCCCTTAAGCCCCTCCCTTCACTTACCCCATTTGCTCACAATCAATCCTCATTCCCATTTTAAACCTTACCTCCCCTTTACCCTCTTAACTCCCACTAATATATATTTATCTAACTCCCCCACGGAAGATGTCCCTGGACAAACTGGTTTGTTACCAAACCTCATTTATCACGTCTATCTTTCTGAGTATTTTTGTTGATCTGTTCCTTCTTCTATAATCTTCTAACAGTGACATTTCTTGTCTTAATTGCTTTATAGTTCTCTGTCTGATACTTCCATAATGGCATTTGATTTCTCCTCATCTTTTCCCTTACTACCCTGTGTCTTGTGGTAGGACTTTGTTATTAATTTGACTGCACATTAATGTATCCTATTTACTTCTGTTACATTGCATGAATCTCGAGGAACAGTCCTAATTGCTGTGTTCATTTGCTTTATCAAAATGTTAACTTTTGGGGTTTTATTGACTTTCTGCAGTCTATTTCTTTCATTGATCTTAATATGTCTATCCATCTCTATTAAATCAAGTAACTCTTCTCTTAGATGATTGTCTTCTAAACTGAGGGCACATTCTTTGTTCGCCATTTCCTGCTGGCATTTTATAGAAAGTTCCAAAGCTTCTTCCTGTGCCATGTTCTCTTCAGTTTCACCCTGTGTCATCCATTGCTCTTTCATATGGGAGCTCACTGGCCTATCACTCCATGACATTGTGTCAAAGTGGCCACAGTTTCCTGTTCTTTCTCATGCTGTATAGCTCCAACTGAACTTTTGTGCTGGTTTCCTATGGGAGGCTTCAAATTATCTTCATATGTCAATTGATTAGAGGCTTCCTGCTCCACTGGTTTCTCCTTAATTTGGGTGTCCATTGCTCTATCCTGTTGTGTTGTTATCCGAGTTACATTTTCCTCACTAAATCCTTCACTTTGCAGGTAATCCATAACCTCAATTTCTATTTCTTTAACTTCTTCATTACTAATCCTCTTTTCTACTTTTCCTCTTTTGCTTTTTTTTTTTTGTATTGTAAAATTTTCCATATCCAGATGCTTTTGCCTGTGTTTCTCTTCAAATATCTTTGGTGCTGCTCATTTTGCAATCATTAGTTTTGCTTTGTCCTTTGCATAAATATTGAACTGTATTAAATCTCTTTTTCTTTCCCATGTCTGTATTTCTTCTTCAGATGTCTCCTGCTCCTCTTGTTTTCTCCTCACTTTGGGGACTAGTTGTTCCATCGTGCTGTTATATGACCTGTGCTAGACTTTCTACACTGAATCCTTCACTTCACAAATATTCCATAACTTCAGATTCTATTTTTTTTACTTATACTTGACTAATCTTCTATTCTACATTCCCTCTTTGTGATCATATTTTTTTATTATAAAATTGTCCATATCTGGATGCCTTTGCCTGTATTTCTCTTTGAATATCTTTGGGGTTGCCTTTTTGTGTTGATTAATTTGGCTTTCGCCTTTGCATAAATAATGGATCATTGCTAAGAATGCTTAACTAAGTTGGTCCAAGTCATGCAGTAGGCCAAGGGAGGTGGAATGAATCAAACCATGTACTCCTGACTACAAAAAGCAGCTTGTTAATAACTTAAGGCCTTAATCCATTGTGCTAGCTGCCAGACAATCATATTAGTGTAAGCTTTAAAACAAAGCCAAATCTAGTGGCAACACCATAGTCCAGCCTGTGTAAAACTGGCATGCCTGCTTAACTCCTTTAGTATGCACCCTTCTTTGATTATGGTATGATTTCCTGTTGTGCAGTTCCAGCAACGTGTATATCTAAGCTATAAGGTATGTTTTATAAAATACACCCTTTACTCTGTCAGTAGCCCATTCAAAATCCAACCATTTTTCATCTATATTAACATAAGGTATGCCCACTGTCATCACAGCTGTTTACTTCAGTTATGATTATTAGGTAAAGTATGAACTACATCTCTTCAGTTTCAACCCCATACTGACTCAATTGTCTGTGCCAGGTACCAAAAGAACCCACATCTCTTCCCCATCTCATCCTGTAGAACTTCTATACGTAATTGAATTACCTTGTTCTGTTTATTCTTAAATCTTGTTTCTGTTTCTGTTCAAGACTAAAACCATGTCTCAAATCAAATTTCTTCTAGTTTGCACTTTGTCAAGCAAGACTGAATATACACATGCTGTACCTATTAATTCTCTCACTTAGTAACTGCACCTTTGAAAGATCTTTATCCTCTCATTCACTGTAGCCTTATTTAAGTACTGATGCATCTGTCAGCTTGATTCCATATACTATTCTGTGACAGACTTACAGTGTTTATTATATGAGGATTAAGTCTTTCTTTTTCACATTTGTTGTTTTATATTGTTCTTTCTATGTTCTTCATTGTAATGCTTGATATTCCACAATGCAGAAAAGCATAAATCTAAGATAATGAACATTCCCGTGCTCACAAACATCTTTAGTAATGAATGCAAACAAAACATCTGATTCAGAGCTCTTGATTAAACTCAATCGTACTTAAATTGCCTAAGAGAAAGTTTTTTTGTTTGTTATCTGACTTTTCTTCATGATGTAAAGGAAGCTTCTTTAAAATGTAGATTTCTCACTACTATTGTGACAACATTCATCTCTACTGATATTGCTAAGTCAATCTGTGACAAAGGTTATGCCCAGATCCATGACAATCTCTTAAAATGTCACATTACTATTAGCATGAAGTGGAATTCCCTGCAAATGAAAAGAAAATCATTGCTATGTGCTGTAATTACCACCTTAAATTATAACATAGAGCTGTTCAGCGGACATATCTTATCTGTTATTTTTAGGTTATATCATTCTACCTCTTCAATAAATGATCACTTATATTTAACATTTTTCATCTGCTTCTTTCAAAAAGTCATATATTGTTAAAGATGGTCTATAAAATCTATTTGAATTCTTACTTGTGTATGGCTTTAAGGCCTTAAAGCACCTACATAACATGCTCCAGTCCCTGTGGCTAGGCAGTTTCATCTGAATATGTAAGAGCCCATTTATGCCTGTTTTGGTGGTTGTCAACTCACTGATGCTCATGCTTATCAATGACACTATCATCACATATTTTCCATCAATGAATGCATGCAGTGAACACAATAACACTGATAACCCAGATCACTCTTATTCATGCAGAAAGAGTTCAAGCATAAATCTAATCCAAATGCAACACAACCACAACTGAAGCACCAGTTCCACCCTACAAAATTGTGCAAGCAGTCTTTTAGCAGGGAACAAGCCCCTTGTACCCACCACACCCCTTAATTATATGGACTAACACTACTGTCTGACAACTGCAGAGAAACGGGCAACATCGACCAACAACAGTGCTTTGTTGGCTGCTGTATAACACAGACATCACTGACAGTGCTCTCACTTAACAGAAAACCAACCTCAGAAATGATCCTCACATCCAGTCACATTGTGGATAAACCATGCATCAATTAAACTACCTTCTGACAAAACAAAAGGTTAATTTCAAATTGACACCACTAGGACGACTTGACAAACTGCTGTTTCATAAAAGTGACATACCCCAGTTAAGCCAATGTATGTCTCTTTTAAATCCATTTACTCTCTTTCTAGCAGCCAGAATTACAAAACCTTTTTTTAATTTGTCACCATCTATACACTCATAATGCGCTTCTGCTCTGCACATTGAGTACCTTGTTTGTCTATAACTGATGGCTCAACTTAGGGTTGCAAAACTGGAATTCCTAATTTTAGACAATATTCTGCATTGTGCTCCCAATTATTGAATGATTATTTTGCAAGAATAATGTAAAAAGCAAGAGAAGAGCAAAGGGTGCAGCGGTGGAGGCTGAGACGACATTGGTGTTGTTGCATGCACCTCTATCTCTCTGTGGTGGTCGGTGTTATCAATGCAATAGTCAGTAAAAAGAAAAATCATTTAATCAAACTGTTATCACAACATGCCTTTCAAAGCAAGGTGCTTAACACTGGAATAAAACAAGTCAGTGACAAATTACAGAAAAAAAGAAACCAGATGCAAAATAAAACAAAAACGTTAAAATAATTAAAATGAATGTTAACTTTGTTTGGTTTTCAAGAAAAAGCATTCTTGAACATAAAATTATCTTAACTCTTATTAAACATTGCAGGGGAAGATGAACTGGCAGAATATTCCACAGTCCAGACATAACTGTTGCTAAGCATTATACCAGCAGCCAATGAAGAGAAGAGAGGACAGGAAAAGAAAGGCTGTTCTGAGAGTGCCCATTAGCTCTCTGCTCATGATATTCCAAACCAGCTAAAAGGTAGTCCAAGATGGAGAGAAGAAAAATAAATCCAACATGTGCAAGGGCATGGGAAATTGCTATTTGGAATGAAATGACTGAGTGTCAAAATGCTTCCCATTCATTAAAAAGAATATTTAAATATTGCAGACATCTGGTCTTTAACATTAGCTCAATATCTAATAAGGTTCTGAAAACATATACCACGGGTTTCATTTGCAACTCTGTAATACCCATTATAGCTACTGGATGAAACAAAGAAGTAAATAATAGTCACCAAATACTTTCTGCTATGAGTTTGTCAGTCTTTGTTGGGTTTGCTACTAACCATTTTCAACCAGTCGTCTTCAACATGTCTCTTAGGCAAGTCATTACTACCACCTCCAAACCAGAAAAATACACAAATAAACAAGGAACTGAAATGGTAAACTGCTAAACCAAGAAATGAAACAGTTTCACAAATGGACAAAAATGTATTAAAAGGTTTAGCATTTTCATCACATAGACGTCTTCAGAACACATTCCCAGAAAAATTCATCAATTAAATACTAAATCAGTTAATTACATCTTTACATTTCAAAATCTATCGGCACATCTTAAAGCTACAGTTCAAGAGTTAAATACAAATGTTAAAAACAAGACAGCATGAATAATATAGGAATAAAAATGTAAACATTTAAATAGAAATGGTGAATAAATAAGAAAAGTATTAAAATACTAGTCAACTATACTATTTACAACACAAAAATACTACAACTTTAACTGCTTTAACTTCAAAACACTATAGAAATTGATTCATTTAGACCTAGGTACTTATCTGCACGCAGGGTCAATTTCCATTTTAGTTCTGACATTTCCAATTTAATTTTCCATGGGCCACCTCTAACATCAGAATTAATACATGCCAGCACGCAAAATTTTAAATTATGTCCTGGAAATTCTTAGGCACTAATACCACCTCATCTGAGGTTAGAGCAAATAAGAGTCAAACCTGAGTATTGTACTATTAGAATAATTCAAACCTTTCCTGTTCATTAAATTGATCAAAGGAAGCTTCAGATATTGCAGAGAAACCCACACAAAAACATAACTATGAGAAACATCATAAAAGACTAGAGTAGAATCTGATGAATTTATTCCAGGTTTTACTTTAAAACAGCCCATCTACTAAATGATAAGTTACTCAGGAAAGCAAGACACCATGATATACCATGTCAAATGTAACCAAGAGATAATTTACAAACAAGAATGAACATAATTCTCATCCTTCACATTCAACAATTCATCCTTGACTTCCATAAGTAGTATTCCATTGGTGTAGTAAGGGATGAAACTGCACTGATGTGAAGCTTGCAATCCACAAGCCAATAAGTAGCTTTTCAGCTGTGCAGCTACCACCACCCAAGCAATCTTTCCTTAGGCTTACAAGTTCAAGATAAACAAACATTTTTCAAGATTGTTGAGATCTTAATTTGCCTTCCTGATGATGTTTTTATTGTTTTATCTGAATTTAACTACATTAATGAACTAAATCAACCCACTATTCACCTATTTCAGGCATACCCCAGGCTCCAAAAGGATCAGTAATAATCTTTAATAATGTGTGACAGTTAGTAGCAGTAGGCATAGACAGAAAAACATGGTTACAGACAAAATATACCACCTCCAAATCAGAAAAACACACAAACAGGCAAAGAACTGAAATGGTAAACTGCTGAACCAAAAAATGAAACAGTGGCATTTATAATTTGACAATGCTAATATGAGGTTATATAAATGTGTTTAGGTAGGTAGGTAGATTTTGGTTACTGTCAAAGTATAATAAAAGGAGAGGAAAGCATGGCTAAAAACAAGAGCAGCTTTTATTCAGTAAGCGCTTTCACACCCTATACAGTTCTTCGTCAGACCTCAATACACTCCATAAAATTGTAACTCTTATATACAATAATGGTGACAAACAAGCATCCATCAATATCAATTATGCAACCAATTAAACAATAGGTCTAACTTTCAAAACCGGCTTCAAAGGCACAATCTCATTGAGTCCATAACCTTTATCTGCCTGTAAGAAGATCATCCACTCTCAGTTCTATTCTCAATGTCCCCTAGCCTTGGATCATTACATACTAACTGCAATACCATAAATTTAAACGACTGTATGGGATTATAAGTGTTTGCATGTTTAGCTAAAGCACTCATGCTCTTAGACATTTGTATATCCAGTGCATGCTCTCAGATTCTTACCCTCAATGAGCAGTTAGTCTTGCCTACATAAAAGCAAAGGCACATTGTACAGGTAGCTAAATAAACTAAATCCCTACTGCAACAATTTGCATACAAATGAGAGGTATATCTTTTCCATATGGTGGGATGGATGAAAGTGTGGTCAATAGATATATGAGTGCAAGCTGTGCATGATCTACATGGAAAGGTCCCTAAATGCTCTGATATATTGCTTGGGATACCATTGTCCTGACAGCACAGCAAACACTTGAAACACTTCCTATTCTTAAAAATGAATCTTGGTTTATCACCCACAATATATCTAATATTGTCATCAGCTGTTAGAATAGGTCAGTTTCTTCTGATGATGTCACACACTGCATTGATATCATTAGACTAGGGCAAAGACAGACCTACTCTGTTGATACTATCAGGACCAGCTTCCTGTGTATTATGTGCTGTTCTACGGACATAAATGTCTGTAGAAAAATAAGGTTTAGCTCTATGCTTTCTGCTGACATATATGTCACTAATCAAACTATCCACTTCCTTACTCAAATAACCTCTATCTATGAACTCTCTGTGCAGTTCAGTAACTGCGTCATCAAAAACCCTGTCATCATCATTTAGTCTAGAGAGTCGCATATATTGTCCATTTAAAATATTCTTATACTCATGCCCAGGGTGCATGCTACACTTGTGGAGGATGCTGTTCCTCCTACAGGGTTTCTTATATATGATGGTAGTGAAATGAGAGTCTGCTGTTTTAATTATTCTGACATTTAAGAAATCAGTCTCATGGTCTGAAAAATTGATCATAAACTTTAAGAAGGAAGTGGTTGTTTCTATATACTTATAATCATCTAGCATAATAGCTGTACCATTCCATAGCAAACATATGTCATCAACTAATCTATAGAATTTAATGTGTTGAGAGAATATATTCCCTTCTAATACTTGTGCCTTCTCCCACCCAGCAAGCACCATATTAGCATATCTATTGACACATATGGTTCCCATAGCCATGCCTGATCTTTGTAAGAAATACTTATTATCAAAGAAAAACACATTGTTCGCTAATACCATCTCCAAGAGCATGTAAATCAAATTGAACTGACTGTTGGACTTGGAATATTCACTGTTGTGCACAAAGAAAGATCTAATGGGCTCAATTTCTATCATTAGGGATAATCATCAAAAGATAACAAACATCCATCATCAGCAGTAAACAGCCATATGCTTTTCTCTCTTTATCCACGCATTGATACATGCTTGTAGAAACTGTTTAGTGTCTTTTAACACTAATGATACCCGTTCCAGAACTGGTCATAATTTTCTCTCTACATATAAAGAACATATACAGAAAGGGGGTCAGTTAGCCATCCATAGCCACAAACTATCAGCCACATAGACAACTTTAACAGATCCTTGTGGATCTTAAGCATCCCATGTAATACAGGAATTGCAGGTGCTCCACTATCAAAAATGTAAAGCTTTATTAGAAATTAACATGCACATTAACAGGTCATAAACAGAAGCATGCACCTGTTTAATAATGCTTTCTATCTGGTACTTATGAATCTACATGTATATATTGCTGTCATTCAAAATTTCATTCATACTTTCAAAATAAAAGCAGCTGTCCATAATCACAATTTCCCCTCCCTTATCCACTGGATGAATATAGAGAGCATCAAGTTCCTGTAGTTCTCTAACAGCTGCATATTCTGTTGCAGTTGAATTAAAAAAACCTTCTGTTGCACCATATATCCTTAGACCAACTGATAACATCTTTTTCACATGTTCTTGTAAAAGCTTCCAAAAGTGGACGTAATGGGAGATAAAATTACTTTTTCTTCCAAAATCAACAGTACTTGAATTAACATTACTGGTATTGTAAGCATAAATACATTTAAGCATAGCATTTCTAACAAATAATTTAACATCTAAACAATGTCACAAACATCCAACTTGGTTGAGGGGATGAAGGACAAACCTCGTTCCCAAAAATCAGCCTGTTCATCACATCTATGGTATTGCAGTTAGTATACAATGATTCAAGGCTAGGGGACATTGAGAATAGAACTGAGAGTAATGAACTGAGATGGATGATCTTATTACAGGCTGATAAAGGTTATGCTCTTAATGAGACTGTGCCTTTAAAGCTGGTTTTGAAAGCTAGACCTATTGTTTAATTGGTTGAGTAGTTGATATTGATGGACGCTTGTTTGTCACCATTATTGTATATAACAGTTAAAATGTTATTGAGTGTGTTGAGGTCTGATGAAGGGCTGTATAGGGTGTGAAAGTGCTTACTGAATAAAAGCTGCTCTTGGTTGTAGACATGCTGTCCTCTCCTTTTGTTATACTTTTACTGCTTAGATAGTGAAGACAACTGCATAAAATAATTCTGTTCCTAAGAAAACTGCTCATCCAAAGGGAAGCTTAGCTGGTCTAAAATAGTTTAGTGAAGCCAACAAGACAAGATTTTGATAATTCTGATGGGCAAGGATTTAAATCTCTACTAGTGGACAGCAAGCTGCAAATTAATGATCAATTCATTGTAGTCATCTAAAGAAAACATAACTTGTGCAAGACTTTGCTTGATTTCAGTAATAACCATTGTATTTCCAGTCAAATATTTGTGACAGCTGAGGTTTCAACAGCAAAGAACTACTCCTTTTTTAGTAAATGCCAGGGAAATCTGCTAAAACGTGAGATTTTACCCCTTTTCCTTGTAACCATGTTTGCTATTGTAAAGACTTGACCTAATGAGGATCCTGGTTAACAGGTATTCAGTTACACCTTGACTAGATGATAACACAGAGACCACAGCTATCATGACACAATGTCAAGATCTATTGTAATAAAGATTTCAACCCTTGTACCTGGTCTTGGCTTTTACCAGAGTAAAATGTCCACATATTCTATAATCCCCTAAAAATTGCCTTGGTTATCACCAATGTAGTAAGCCTAAATATTCTATCTGCCCCTGAAAATGGTCTTGGCTATCACCAATGTAGTAAGTCTATAAATTCCAGATTCCTCTGTAAATGTTCTTGGAAATTTACCAAACAGGAGAGGGCCCAGGACTGAACCCTGTGGTACTCCACTTGTCACTGGTCTGAAGTTGGATTTAGAGTCTGCTACTTTCACGGTGTGTGTTCTGTCAGTGAGCCAGGTGGCAACCCATCTTGTGACATAGGGATTTATACCTAGTTTAGTGAGTTTATGTATAATTCCAGAGTGGGGGATGGTGTCAAAAGCCTTGGCAAGATCTAGATAGGCTGTGTGAACCACCTTACCCTCATCTACAGCTTTGGTGACCGCTTCAAAGATGTGTATCAGGTTTAGGAGACATGATCTGCCTTTTACAAACCCTAACTGGGTAGGGTCCAGAGTTTGGAGATTACCAACGTCATTGTTTCTAAGTTCCATGAGGATATGTTCCATAGCCTTGCAGACCAGGTTTATCAGGCTGATGGCGCAGTAGTTCCTGGGGTCCATGGTGGTTCCCCCTTTGTGGAGTGGGATAACCATTGCTGTGCACCATTCAGTGGGCACAAAGCCTGAGGTGAGGCAATGACTGAACATGGTACTTAGGTGGGGTGCTAGTTTGTTCTGTAGTTCATGTAGAATGCAGCCTGGGATGTTGTCAGGTCCCATGGATGCTTTGAAGAGTGTATTTTTTACCTGTGCAGCCGTGATTACAGGAACTTTGCATTCTTCCAGTATAAAGATGAGCCCTTTAGGGGGTGAGAGAGGTGTAAAGTTAGCACTGACCCTATCTGCCGGGATGTTGTCAATGTCAGTTGGTTCTGTATATTTAGTGCCATTGTGCTGTAACTCAGAGCAAATCTGAGTGTTGCAATTGAGATTCTTGACATAGCTATAGAATGATTTGTGGTTGCCTTTAGAAACAGTGACGATTTGTTTTCATAACTAGCTTTGGAGGATATTATGAGGGATCTCAGCTTCTTCCTGAGACTGACCAGGGAGTTCCTCCAGTCATGGGATTTTACTCTTTTTTGCAATAGTTTCTTTCTTCTGTTGTAGAGTTTGTTTATGGCAGGGGACCACCAGATTAGTTTCCTTTTTTTGGAGGATAGCATCAGGTTCTGTTAGGGACTGCATGATCCATGCACTCGTGTAAGTGCTTATAAGGTGCATTTGTATAGGATTCAGCAGTTGTACCTCTATTGTCCATCAGTATGGGTGTCGTGAAGTTTGCCTCTTGTGTCTTAAGAAGTGTGAACATGGCTTTGGAGAAATTTTTTACTGTGGTTTCCTTAATGGGGGGTGGGGGTGGGATGTGGATGTCTAGGGTGATTAGCTTGTGGTCGGATCTGACCAACGAGGAATTGACCTGTGGTGTGGAATACCGGTTGCCCATGTTGGAAATGACCAGGTCTAGGATATTGCTGCCCCTGGTGAGGGTGTGTATAAGTTGATCCAAGGTGTTGGAATTTATGAATTCCAGAAAACGTTGAGCACAAGAGTTGGTACATGAGTACTTTTCCCAGTTAATGGTGGGGTAGTTGAAATCACCCATTATTAGGGTGGCAGGTTGTATCCTAATATTTTCCAGTGTATCAAGAAATGAGGACTTGGAATCCTGGGGCATGGTGGGGGATCTGTAGCAAGCAACAATTTGGATTGCGGTCTTGCCCAGAGTTAGTTGCACTTGGATAATCTCAGTTGCATCATGCTGAGTAACTTGCCTGGAGGTGTGGATATCCTTAATGAATATGGACACACCTCCACCTTTAGTGTTTCGGTCCAGGTTAGGTGGCTGAAAAATTTGGTATAAATTATAGCCTGGTAATGCAGGGGTGCTCTGTAGAGCCTTAAGGTCCCTGTCACTGCACAGATGTTGATGTTCTCCATTTTAAGGAGTGCCTCGAGTGAGTTCATTTTGAGGTTTAGAATTCTAGCACTGAGTAGCATTACCCTCAGATTTTGCTTGCCTGTACCTGTTACGGTGGTGAGTTTGTCATTTGAACCTTGCCTAAAAAAGGCACTATAGGGATGGCAAGAGCCTTAGCCAGTATCCGGAATCCCAAGGGCACCAGGTGCAGGCCATCTCTGGCAAAGCATCATGGTTTGTCAATCATGTCATCCCAGTCAGATAGATACTGGATCTTAGAGAAAGGGCAAATTCACCAACCCCAACAATCATATGATCTTCTACTTTTGTCAGCACATCTATCAACCATCTGTTTAGTTGACCAAATTGATCTAATTTGGCAGATGTTGACCAAAACACCATTCAGCAAAATTACCGGAAACTATATATATATATATATATATATATATATATATATATATATATATATATATATATATATATATATATATATATATATATATATATATATACATATATATATATATATATGTATATATATATATATATATATGTGTGTGTGTGTGTGTGTGTGTGTGTGTGTGTGTGTGTGTGTGTGTGTGTGTGTGTGTGTGTGTGTGTGTGTGTGTGTGTGTGAATATATGGGGTCCTATTAGAAGGATGAAAACTCACAAGAGTTAACGTCACAAGAGCAAACCAGAATCATCAAAAACATTGAAGGTCAAAAAGTAGAAACAAGCGCAACATCTGCATTTAAGTCCCCCAGCAAACCCCACACCCACTGCTAATTATATATACAAATTCTGAGATTGCACTACAATGGGAAAAGGAACAAAACCCCAATCCCCACTGTACCACAATCCTGCACAGTCAAAATCTTTGTTGTTCGACTTTCTGAATTTTCGATGTTCCGAGTTCGGTCTTTTGATATTCGTTCTTGTGAGCTTTTGTCCTTTTGATAGAGAACCAAGTATATATATATCTATATATGTGTGTGGTTGGTGTGTGTGTGTGTGTGTGTGTGTGTGTGTGTGTGTGTGTGTGTGTGTGTGTGTGTGTGTTAAAAAATACCATTTTTTACAGGAACTATCTCTGCTAACTATGTACGCTAACTCTGAGATCACACAGCTGTGGGTTAAGGACAAATTCCCAGAACCTGGTGTTCTGTGATCCTGCACGGAAAGGAGCAGAAAGGCTGAAAAACAAGCCTGTAAGAGCATTCACTCTTACAGACTGCA
>NC_056746.1:378359279-378396779 GCF_019279795.1 Protopterus annectens
AAAACAAAAAAAAACACAAAAAATGTAAAGCAAGTAAACTTTCACAATACAGTACATTATAGTATGAAATAAGCAGAAAACAATAACTTATAAGTTAGTATGCATAAAATATAATTATTTCCATGATAAAATGCAATAGCTTGAACATCTTTAAATTGCTTTATAAACTTACTTCTCAATTTTAATACTATAATATATTTCAACACACCCCAGGATTCAATAAAATTCAGTTAACAATGGTAAAAGTCAGATACGAAGGAGAGAACATAGCATGTAGATAAATCAATCACCTCTGAGCATATAGTAATAAAATAAAAACGTGACGTTTATTGAGTAAGCGCTTTCACCCACTTGGCTTCATCAGACTCATGGATATAAAACAGGAAATTAAAACAGTGCTTAAATATACATCCTGGGCGGGAGATATAACTCCACCCTATCTATTAAACAATTAAAAATATTTAAAACTAATTAAGTCACTACAACTCAGCAAGAGATTCCAATTGAAAGAAACACTACTGAGTTATAAAAACAACCACAAAGCATAACATGAGTGAGACATTAAACTGCCAGATAGAATAGTTCACACAGTAAAATGCATAACCAAATAACAAGCTTAGAAATAAATGAGACAGCATACTGTGAAGACAGCATGCTGTTAAAACAACAACAATAAACAGAAATAATTATTCTTCTTTAAAACTAAGACTAAACAATTGAACATACCAAACTTGGAACTGTGTACCTGTTAAAATGCTTTTAATCTCCTCATCCTTAAGAATGGTTTAACAGACAGTTTAAGCGTTCAAACCTGGGGTACGTCTGATCTGAGCTTGATAATCCACATGTTCTCTCTACCTTCTGTATGCATTCTTATGTCTCCTCCCTGATGTTCACCTGCATCTGTTCTAAAATCCTAAAGGTAAAAGTATGTGTGGAGTCAGTTTCAAGAACATGTTTGGCAAGTGCATTACTACTGTGTCGCATCCTAATCGCATATAAGTGCTCTCGTATTCTGTCTTTCAGATATCTATTGGTTTTCCCAATGTAAAATGATGAACATTTTCCACATGTGGCAATGTACACCACATTAGCTGATAAACAATTACCATGAGCTTTCAAATGATAAGTATAATGATTAACTGGGTGAACAAAAGTCACTTCACTACTGATGAATGAACAGAAATTGCATTTACCACATTTTCGAGTTCCAGACAGACTGTTAGTGGATGACTTCCTTAATCTCTCTTTATCACACAGTATCCTCTTCAGGTTTTTCTTATTTTTGTACCTAAAGCACGGAATATCACCTACCCTTTCCTTAACATGGGTATCAACCGTGAGGACATTCCAATGTTTTGAACTACTTCCCTAATTCTCCAAGCATCAGTGGTATAAAACATGGTAAATGCTTCACCACTTGATGTATAAGTGCTAGGTGCTGTAGGTTCATTACTAATGTTCTCCTGATGTGAAAAATAGGGTGCTGCTCTGTCTTGCCTGGATCCCTGAACACTATCAAATCCTTCATAATCTCAATGTTGTTGTAACAACGTTGAGATAGTCAATATACAGGTCATCAAGGTCCTGTATAAATCCCTGTGAAGTAGGGTTATACCTAGAGGCCCTCATTGCCTGTCCTTTAACAATATTCCTGTAAACAAACTGTGGATGCATGCTGCTACGATGTAACAGTGTGTTAATGTGACACTTCTTCCTAAATACACCAGTATTCACAAGTCCATTGGGTAATTTCTCAACAAATACATCAAGAAAAGTAATTCTGGTTGCAGATGCCTCATGACTAAACTTAATGTAGGTGGTGGCATTGTTCAGCTGTTCAACAAAAACATTCATCTGGTGTATGGAACCTCTCCAAATAAAGAAGAGGTCATCTACAAAGCGCTTATAGAACACAATGTGTTCCAAAAAGCCTGGCAGGGTATACATAAAAGTATTCTCCCATTCTGCCATAAACAAGTTGGCGTAGCTATTGGCACACATGTTCTTGAAACTGACTCCACACATACTTTTACCTTTAGGATTTTAGAACAGATGCAGGTGAACATCAGGGGAGGAGACATAAGAATGCATACAGAAGGTAGCGAGAACATGTGGATTATCAAGCTCAGATCAGACGTACCCCCAGGTTTGAACGCTAAACTGTCTGTTAAACCATTCTTAAGGATGAGGAGATTAAAAGCATTTTAACAGGTACACAGTTCCAAGTTTGGTATGTTCAATTGTTTAGTCTTAGTTTTAAAGAAGAATAATTATTTCTGTTTATTGTTGTTGTTTTAACAGCATGCTGTCTTCACAGTATGCTGTCTCATTTATTTCTAAGCTTGTTATTTGGTTATGCATTTTACTGTGTGAACTATTCTATCTGGCAGTTTAATGTCTCACTCATGTTATGCTTTGTGGTTGTTTTATAACTCAGTAGTGTTTCTTTCAATTGGAATCTCTTGCTGAGTTGTAGTGACTTAATTAGTTTTAAATATTTTTAATTGTTTAATAGATAGGGTGGAGTTATATCTCCCGCCCAGGATGTATATTTAAGCACTGTTTTAATTTCCTGTTTTATATCCATGAGTCTGATGAAGCCAAGTGGGTGAAAGCTTACTCAATAAACGCCACGTTTTATTTTATTACTATATGCTCAGAGGTGATTGATTTATCTACATGCTATGTTCTCTCTTCGTATCTGACTTTTACCATTGTTTAGTTTTTATTGGGATACATTTGGAGGAGAGTTTACTCCACTACCACAAGTTTTCTTCCTTTATCACTACGTTATATTTACCAGTGGAGACATGGCAGAAGGAGTACCGAGCAGATTGAACTGCCGTATACTATCAAGGAACCAATGAGGAATTCGAATGTTGTGATGCCTTTAACTGAACGCTTCAATGCGTGCCTACGTGAAAGTGCTAACCCTCTAGCACTGTTTGAGGAAAATTGCGAGGATTGGACACACGGATGTAACATACAATAGGGAAGAGCTCCGTACAGCTCTCAACAAGATCGAGAATGACTTCCTGAAACTAAAACGTCTTCAAACACAACGCCAGCATTTTGACGTTTGTATACAGAGGAAAGTCGTCCCGAGAGGTCTACGTGTGCTGAAAATGCCGACTACTGGCACTCTCTATCCGGAATTACTCTTTCAATGGCAACAATTGAATCTAGAGGTTAGTTATAAGTATATGCAGTTGTTGAATAACTTTTCCTCCTCTAGAGAGTCGCTGAGATCGCTGATCTCAGACCAACAGAAGAAACTTTATGACAGCTTTCCAACGACTATTTTAGAGAACAGTTTCAGTAGTTTATTGGACAATGTCAACCAATATGAACGAAAGCTTCTTTCACAGAAGCGACACAAGCTGCAGAGAGACTTAACTGACTTCAGATTAGGCCATATCTTCACTTGGCCACGGACAATGAGCACTAATGTTAATAATGTGAACAATGTTGCAGTTGACAAAGTTAACAATGTTCCTGATGTTTCTGATGCTTTACATGTTGATTTAATTAATGATGGGGCACGGGTCTATAATACTCTAGCAGCTGGCAGTAGACCATCCCCACATGTTCAATTATCCGATGTTGTTGTTGGTGAAGAATGTGTGATTAAGCCACAAAGTTTAGTTTTACCACACCGCAATCACCAGTAGGTGTTTCTACCACTAAGATGAATGCGAATGGCTCTGATATGAGTGCAGTTAGTGTTTGTACCTCTGATGTTATAATTGTAGAACATAATACAGGTTGTCACACTGGTACAACTGATAAGCTACAACCAGTAGTGAGGAGCAAGATCAATACCTCCTCACAATCTTTTTCACATACACAGGGTACAGCTTCCACGTCCCGGTCTGAGAATGCTCCTATTTATGATTCAAGACACCCTTTTCCGATCAGAGTGGATTACAAGGGGGGCAGGACGAGATCATTGAGCAGGGGGCGACAGAAACGGAAGCTATCGTTCGAACAACCTTCGAACAGGAATATAAAGAAAATGTGGGAGAACAAAGGGAAAGGGAAACCTTAATTTTCAACCTCTCCCAACGTACATTGAATAATGATGAGTTATCAGTACTATCTAGGGGTCTCTCATTTATACCCACAGCAAGTAGTGTTTTTGAAGAGACGATAAGGGACTTCAAGGTATATGTATGTAATTTATCTCTGAAATTATACTTTAGAGAGCAGTGAAGTGTTACCCATTTCAATTTTCATCGTCCAAGCTCGTTCACTCCCCTGCATCCCTTGTTGTCTGCTTTCAGCCAGTTGGTTGAAGATGATTTATACAGGATGAGGGATGGTGAGCATCAACACACATTGAGAAAATATAACCTCACCTATAAAGAAAATAGAGCTTTAAGAGGTTTGTCTAATGATCCCTCCATATGTATTAGACCGGCTGATAAAGGAGGGGCATTGTTATTCTGGGCCATGAAGACTATACCAATAGAATGTTAAATATGCTTGGAGACACATTGTTTTACCAACAACTGGATATAGATCTAGTGAAAGTTTTTCTTCATAGGGTGAATGGATTTTATTGGGTCTTTAAATAGCCACGTCATAGACAATCACCTTTTTTCATTTCTTGATGTCAAGTCACCATTGATACCTTTGATCAGTGGACTCCCAAGATACACAAGAATGTGACAGATCCCCGCTCCGACCAATAGTAGCGGGGAGGATGGATCACTGAACCATCTTCAATCTATATAGAGCACAACTTAAGGCCAGTTGTGAACATGAATAAATTCATTCTGAGGATACGAAACAGTTCCTAATTGAATTGTATGACTGCCTGAAGGATGTAACAGACACATTAGATCTCATTTTTTGACTATGGATGTGAAATCGTTATTCACAGTAATTCCGAACAGTGTTGGTGTTGATTTTATAACCAAACATTTACACAGGGTGACTGAGTTCTCTGAATCTAAGATCATGTTAATTATTTCATTGTTAGAGGTTGTATTGCACAATAATGTTTTGCTTTCAGGATAGGTGCTTTTTACAAAGAGATGGCGTAGCTATGGGCACCTCGTGTGCCAATAGCTACGCCAACTTGTTTATGGCAGAATGGGAGAATACTTTTATGTATACCCTGCCAGGCTTTTGGAACACATTGTGTTCTATAAGCGCTTTGTAGATGACCTCTTCTTTATTTGGAGAGGTTCCATACACCAGATGAATGTTTTTGTTGAACAGCTGAACAATGCCACCACCTACATTAAGTTTAGTCATGAGGCATCTGCAACCAGAATTACTTTTCTTGATGTATTTGTTGAGAAATTACCCAATGGACTTGTGAATACTGGTGTATTTAGGAAGAAGTGTCACATTAACACACTGTTACATCGTAGCAGCATGCATCCACAGTTTGTTTACAGGAATATTGTTAAAGGACAGGCAATGAGGGCCTCTAGGTATAACCCTACTTCACAGGGATTTATACAGGACCTTGATGACCTGTATACTCGACTATCTCAACGTTGTTACAACAACATTGAGATTATGAAGGATTTGATAGTGTTCAGGGATCCAGGCAAGACAGAGCAGCACCCTATTTTTCACATCAGGAGAACATTAGTAATGAACCTACAGCACCTAGCACTTATACATCAAGTGGTGAAGCATTTACCATGTTTTATACCACTGATGCTTGGAGAATTAGGGAAGTAGTTCAAAACATTGGAATGTCCTCACGGTTGATACCCATGTTAAGGAAAGGGTAGGTGATATTCCGTGCTTTAGGTACAAAAATAAGAAAAACCTGAAGAGGATACTGTGTGATAAAGAGAGATTAAGGAAGTCATCCACTAACAGTCTGTCTGGAACTCGAAAATGTGGTAAATGCAATTTCTGTTCATTCATCAGTAGTGAAGTGACTTTTGTTCACCCAGTTAATCATTATACTTATCATTTGAAAGCTCATGGTAATTGTTTATCAGCTAATGTGGTGTACATTGCCACATGTGGAAAATGTTCATCATTTTACATTGGGAAAACCAATAGATATCTGAAAGACAGAATACGAGAGCACTTATATGCGATTAGGATGCGACACAGTAGTAATGCACTTGCCAAACATGTTCTTGAAACTGACTCCACACATACTTTTACCTTTAGGATTTTAGAACAGATGCAGGTGAACATCAGGGGAGGAGACATAAGAATGCATACAGAAGGTAGAGAGAACATGTGGATTATCAAGCTCAGATCAGACGTACCCCCAGGTTTGAACGCTAAACTGTCTGTTAAACCATTCTTAAGGATGAGGAGATTAAAAGCATTTTAACAGGTACACAGTTCCAAGTTTGGTATGTTCAATTGTTTAGTCTTAGTTTTAAAGAAGAATAATTATTTCTGTTTATTGTTGTTGTTTTAACAGCATGCTGTCTTCACAGTATGCTGTCTCATTTATTTCTAAGCTTGTTATTTGGTTATGCATTTTACTGTGTGAACTATTCTATCTGGCAGTTTAATGTCTCACTCATGTTATGCTTTGTGGTTGTTTTTATAACTCAGTAGTGTTTCTTTCAATTGGAATCTCTTGCTGAGTTGTAGTGACTTAATTAGTTTTAAATATTTTTAATTGTTTAATAGATAGGGTGGAGTTATATCTCCTACCAGGATGTATATTTAAGCACTGTTTTAATTTCCTGTTTTATATCCATGAGTCTGATGAAGCCAAGTGGGTGAAAGCGCTTACTCAATAAACGTCACGTTTTTATTTTATTACTATATGCTCAGAGGTGATTGATTTATCTACATGCTATGTTCTCTCCTTCGTATCTGACTTTTACCATTGTTTAGTTTTTTTATTGGGATACATTTGGAGGAGAGTTTACTCCAAAATTCAGTTAAGCTCCTTGTAGACCCTACACAGAATGTACACATGTGCACAGTCATGGTCCCCCCTTGGTAGAGGGCCATGCTTATTAATCATGGTGCTCTGTCGACAGAGAGGATAGTAACAGTGATATTGAATCGGTGTAGACAGAAGTGTTGAGGCTGGTCAGATATTATGTACATGGTGAAGCTCCCTGTAATATTCCATCCTGCTGTTGAAATGTGCTGTAAATTAATAATTTGTGCTGTAAATGTTTAATTTTTGTAGAATATTTTTTTTTATTTAATGCCTGTTTGCATAGCATGGAGTGCAGCAATGCCAAGTGGCTCTTGCACATAAACAGCTGACACATGACAGACATCTAAAAATAGAAACTGCATGTAATTAATTATTTATTTCTGCTTTTGTTTAAGCCCATTTGCATGGCATGCCACTACAGCTTAGTAGCATATGTGAAGTTACATGAGTTTGTATATTATCCAAGTAGCTAAATGGGTAGAGTAATGGCCTAAAGTTTCATAGGTCTTAGGTTCAAGTCCCTAGCAGACATACCATTTGTTTAATGTAATGTAATTTTTTGTTTAATTTGAAAACATAACTTTTACATTTGACAAAGCTGTGTGGTTCTAAGCACTGCTTAAACATGATTAATGGCTGCTGCTGTTTGCACAGTGCTGAGCTTTGCTAAAACCCCAGTTGTGTGAGTTTTCCTGATTCTCAGCTTTACTTAGCTGGTTTGCATGATGCTAAGCATTGCAGCACTTTTTTGAATATTGCTGAATGATGTGTAAGGGTGGGAAATAGCATATATATTATCTAACTGACAGTATGCCAGGTGGGGTTGGAGAGGGTATGCACTTTCTGGTGCAGAGATGGGGTGTGTGGGAGTCGAGAGATTTTATTGGGCTCCTGATACATAGTTATGAACCTAGGCTGCTGCAGGGTGATTACCAAGGCTCACATTGTAAGGCTGAGGCTTGGCACCAGTTGGCCAGGGAACTTACCAGTGTTACTGGTATCCCCCATACTGGCAAGCAGTATTGCCACCACTATGATGACCTGAAGCGTAGAAAGAGGGGAACTTTGGACACCTGGGTCCAAGAGGTAAGGACTGGGAATGCCTTAGATATATGTAAGTATTCCTTCCAGTATTTTACAAAAAGCAAGCTGAATATGTGCAAAACTGGTACGCATAATGGTGTGCTTCTCTCCCAACTGCTGCAGCTGAGAGGGCTTGTAATATCCAGTCCCATACCGGGTACCTGGCCAGGGTGCGCTGTGAGTGTGGTAAGTATGGATATATTATGCTAATTGTAGTGCAATAAACAATAAAGAATAAAAATGTACTGCAATAAACAATAAACAATACAAACTTTAGTGCACTAAATGGGCAATTACATGTGTAGTGCAATAAATGAACAATAACAACTGTATTACAATAAACACTAAACAATACCAATAACAGTAAGCAAAAGGATATATAGCAGGATTGTGGTATCATAACTTAATTTCACTAGAACTCTATACATTGTATGTGTATGTTAAGCTTGCTGCAGTCAAGTATAAAACTGTAATAACTGTAGAATGCAAAAGTAGTGGCCTGGTAAATTCGAAAAACTGCTCAGGGCATGGTAACTTCTCTCTCCAATAATATTTTTCAGTGAGTTCTTTAGAAATTTCAACTACATTATTGTAGAAAGTCTGACTCATGCCGCTATAATAAACCAAAGTGGAGACCTTCTCTTGTATGGTCATATGACTCCCAACCATTAAGTAGTTGAAGCACTGGTCAAATGTCCACTGTCTATATATATAGGAACTGTTTGTAATGTCCTTTCATGATCCCAGTACTGAGAACATATATTTATGTAGGTGTGCATATACACTGTGTTCCCATGTATGTACATGTACTCACATATAGGTGTGTGTGTGTGTGTGTGTGTGTGTGTGTGTATGTGTGTGTGTGTGTGTGTGTGTGTGTGTGTATATATATATATATATATATATATATATATATATATATATATATATATATATGTAGGGAGAGAGAATATTTAATTTAGAGACTACTGTGATGAAAATACACCTAGGCATACCATAATGATCTCAACACAGGTAATAAAAAAACAATAACCTCATTCAGTTGAAACACACACACACACACACACACACACACACACACACACACACACACACACACACACACACACACATACACACACACACACACACACACACACACACACACACACACACCATACCTTTCAACCTCCTAGAGTAAGAAATATGGACAAAGCTATGAAAAAAGTGGTACAAATAGGGGCAATTTTTAAATATTGCACTAGCAAACTTAGAAAGCTGACAGAGTACAAGGTTTGTATTAACATTAAATTTCAGAAGGATATGAAGTCTAACACTCAAATGTCTGTCTTTATTTTCTAACTTCAATCTTTAATGATTTGCCACTAATTTGCCAGAAAGCCACAATTTTATGAAAAATGGATCAAAAATATAAGGCAAAAATCTGGACATTCTCAGAAAACCTGTACAGTTGAGAGGTATGAAACACACACACACGCACACACGCACGCACGCGCGCACACACACACACACACACACACACACACACACACACACACACACACACACACACACACACACACACACACACACATACATTCTGAACTACCACATATGCCACAAAAAAAAAAACACTATCAGCGTTCTTTCCACGGAGGTAAGCCACCTGTACCTTCATATGGGGAGGACTGCATTCCCTATACCACCTCTAATTTTACATGCCAATTAAAAAATCACACATCAGTAGGGAAACAGCATATTTGCAGTCCTTGTTATACCATGATTTTGCAGAAGTAAATGATGTCAGTTTCTGATCAACATGCTCACCATTGTTTTTTCATTTAATGGATTGCAAGTGAGCGAAAACCATTCAAACAATTACATTTTCAATCCATGAAGTGGAACTCATGGATAGGTAGACAGATTTACAGATATAGATAGACACATATAGATTTATACAGTAGTGTTTAACAAACACTCTGTTGACTCATTATATGGTTTCAGTAAAATTTCTTTACATGAATTTGAGCAATGCAGGATATTTAGAATAACATCACACCATTTCAATTTCAATTATACAAGATATTTACAATTCAATTTAAGTAAATGACTCAAAATTCAACTTCAGTATGCAACCCATGTTTCAGATCCACTTTACAAGAGTAAACACCTCTCTGACCCAGAGTCTTTACACCAGGTCTAATCTCTTTCCAATTTGAAAAGCTAATATCGCTGGGATTCAGTCTCATTGCCTACAGACCTGTTCTGGAGGCTTCTCCACAGTATTTCATCTCTCTGCCACACAGGACAATAGCTTCCTTTCTTTCTTTCTTTCTCTGGCACTCCCTTTTATAAGAACAGGGATGCAATTTCTTCCATTCAGGGAAAATAGGGATCTTCCTTCCAAACTACTCAAAAATTGCAGCTCCACATATGACACAGCAGTAGGGGCCTCTATACCATGATGTATATATGATGTTCAACTGAGGATTTCCTGCTGCTGCTGTGTCTTTCGCCTTTTCCCGGTTAGGGATCGCCACAGTGGAACTCCGGTCCGCTAATGATTGGTAGTTGATTTTTACGTGCCGAGTTACCAGCCCTGATGCACAACCTTCAACGAAGGTATGCCCATCCACACATATCTATTCGCAGAAGATGCTCTAGCTGAGAATCGAACTGGACAGTGTCTTATTGGGAGGCGACAACGCTACCTCAACACCACCACCGCAGATCAACTGAGGATTTCCTACATGGCATTAATTGTAAAATAGTCCTCTCATCAAATGGCTGGACCTACTTGAGTTGAAGTTTCTTAAATAATAGTTTATTAGATTTTTACAGAATAATAGATAACAATGTAAAACAAAAAAACACAAAAAAATGTTGTAAAGCAAGTAAACTTTCACAATACAGTACATTATAGTATGAAATAAGCAGAAAAAATAAATTATAGGTTAGTACGCATAAAATATAATTATTTCCATGATAAAATGCAATAGATTGAACATCTTTAAATTGCTTTATAAGCTTACTTCTCAATTTTAATACTATAATAAATTTCAACACACCCCAGTATTCAATAAAATTCAGTTAGGCTCTTTGTAGAGCCTACACAGAATGTACGCATGTGCACAGTCATGGTTCCCCTCGGTAGAGGGCCATGCTTATTAATCATGGTGCTCTGCCGCGGGAGAGGATAGTAACAGTGATATTGAATCGGTGTAGACAGAAGTGTTGAGGCTGATCAGATGTTATGTACATGGTGAAGCTCCCTGTAATGTTCCATCCTGCTGTTGACATGTGCTGAAAATTAATAATTTGTGCTGTAAATGTTTAAATTTTTGTAGAATATTTTTTTTTATTTAATGCCTGTTTGCATAGCATGGAGTGCAGCAATGCCAAGTGGCTCTTACACATAAACAGCTGTCACCTGCCAGACATCTAAAAATAGAAACTGCATGTAATTAATTATTTCTGCTTTTGTTTCAGCCCATTTGCATGGCATGCCACTGTAGCTTAGTAGCATATGTGAAGTTACATGAGTTTGTATACTATCCAAGTGGCTAAATGGGTAGAGTAATGGCCTAAAGCTTCGTAGGTCTTAGGTTCAAGTCCCTAGCAGACAAACCACTTGTTTAATGTAATGTAATTTTTTGTTTAATCTGAAAACATAACTTTTACATTTGGCAGAGCTGTGTGGTGCTAAGCACTGCTTAAACATGATTAATGGCTGCTTCTGTTTGCATGGTGCTGAGCTTTGCTAAAACCCCAGTTGTGTGAGTTTTCCTGATTCTCAGCTTTACTTAGCTGGTTTGTGTAATGCTAAGCATTGCAGCACTTTTTTCAATGTTGCTGAATGATGTGTAAGGGTGGGAAAATAGCTTATATATTATCTAACTGACAGTATGCAATGTGGTGTTGGAGAGGGTATGCACTTTCTGGTGCAGAGATAGGGAGTGCAGGAGTCGAGAGATTTTGTTGAACTCCTGATACACAGTTATGAACTTAGGCTGCTGCAGGGTGATTACAAAGGCTCACATTGTAAGGCTGAGGCTTGGCATCAGTTGGCCAGGGAACTTACCAGTGTTACTGGTATCCCCCACACTGTTGAGCAGTGTCACCACCACTATGATGACCTGAAGCATAGAAAGAGGGGAACTTTGGAAACCTGGGTCCAATAGGTAAGGACTGGGAAGGCCCCAGACATATGTAAGTATTTATTCTAGTATTTTACAAAAAGGAAGATTAATATGTGCAAACCTGGTTTGCATAATGGTGTGCTTCTCTCTCAACTGCTGCAGCTGAGAGGGCTCGTAATATCCAGTCCCATGCCGGGTACCTGGCCAGGGTGCGCTGTGAGTGTGGTAAGTATGGATATATTATGCTAACTGTAGTGCAATAAACAATAAAGAATAAAAAAGTACTGCAATAAACAATAAACAATACAAACTTTAGTGCAATAAATGGGCAATTACAAGTGTAGTGCAATAAATGAACAATAACAACTGTATTGCAATAAACATTAAATACCAATAACAGTAAGCAAAAGGATATACAGCAGGATTGTGGTATCATAACTTAATTTCACTAGAGCTCTATGCATTGTATGTGTATGTTAAGCTTGCTGCAGTCAAGTATAAAAATGTAATAACTGTAGAATGCAAAAGTAATGGCCTGGTAAATTTATTGCTCAACTCATAGTACAGTTGAAGGCTGTCACTGGGTCAGTTTCAGTCACATAATGCTCTCTTTCCTCCCACTCTAGGAACAAAAGGTATATGGATGAGGTAGCCCACTTTATGGGCAGATATTGAGTGTAGACTTCACAGAAAATAACACCAGTACCAATAAAGTATTAAGCAGCATTATGTTTTGCTAAGTAAATCTGTCCTCATATTTGCATTAGGGCTGTATTCATCGCATGTCTGTTCTAATGTCACTGCAGTTAAGTGTAAAACTGTAATAGCTGTAGAATGCAAATATAATGGCCTGAATAATGTATTGCTCAACTCATAGTACTGCTCAAAGCTGTATCCAGGCCAGCTTCAGTCACATAATGCTCTCTTTCCTCCCACTCCAGAAACAAAAGGTAAATGGGTTAGGTAATCCAATTTATGGGCAGATATTGTGTGTAGACTTCACAGATAATAAACACCAGTACCAATAAATTGTTAAGCAGCATTGTGTTTTGCTAAGTAAATCTAGGTTACTATTTGCATTAAGGCTGCATTCATTGCATGTCTGTTCTAATGTCACTGCAGTTAAGTGCAAAACTGTAATAGCTGTAGAATGCAAATGTAATCTGAATACTGTATTGCTCAACTCATTATGGTTCAAGGCTGTCTCCAGGCCAATTTCAGTCACATAATGCTCTCTTTTCCTCCCACTCCAGGAACAAAAGGTATATGGGTGAGGTAGCCCACTTTATGGGCAGATATTGTGTGTAGACTTCACAGATAATAAACAAAAGTACCAATAAAATGTTAAGAAGCATTGTGTTTTCCCAAATAAATCTGCCTTCATATGTGCATCAGGGCTGTATTCATTGCATGTCTGTTCTAAGTTGCTGCAGTCAATTGCTACATTATTTGCAGATGTCCTCTGAAGTCACAGCTTTTGAGTTCTACTCCCATGCCTGCCAACTAAGACATGATGGCTGCCTAGTTTACTTAATGTATGCAGACATACCTCTCAACTGTCATGATTTTTTGTAATATAGTTACAACTGCCTAATCTGTCTTATTATGACTACCAGATAAATGATTACCCGGAAAGCAATATATTTTCAAATCCGTTTGCAGAACACCTTGGCAGTTATGTAATTCCACATTATGTTATGTGTAGTTGTGTACCTGCATTAGTGCTTGGCCCATACTATACCGTGCTAACAGCTTGAGAGGTATGTACATGCTACATCAGCTATAGAAGAATTGTAGTCACTGTACTCACAACTGACACTGCACACCTGTAGAAGTATGTAGTAGTTCTCTGTGTAGTAATATTACCTGTGAGGTAACTAATGGTATGTTTTTCTATCTCTCTCCACCTCTTATCTTCTTTAATTTATTATTGCTATTTATTATTATGATTTAATGTTAACATATTTTGTTAAACTAACTGTTTTATTGGCCTTATGGTTTCATTCATACTGGCTTGCTGTTAATATACTTACTGTTATGTTACTTAATGTTGTGCTACACATAATATACCTTAATATGTATTTGGATTAATAAATATTATGTTCCATTCTGTTAATACTAACATTGGTTTGGTTATTACTAACCTTAACACATTGTTATAACTACTTTAATACAAGCACATCAGGGTCTACTGTTTCCTCATGATCCACCTACCTTGCCTCCTCCAGCAGTGGCACTGGGTCCCAGCATATCTGGATCCCAGCTTGGTGGTTCACCTCTGCTGCCCCTGCACTACCCACAGCATCAGGTAGTACTGCTCCAAGGGACAGGCATTGAACCCCTCTGGGAGTGGTGGTGAAGGGGAGTTGTCACCCATGATGAACTGCTGGGTTTGGTGCATAGGATCGGCTACCATGGGTTTGGATGATGCCTCAGTCAGATGGAGAGCATGCTGGCAACCCAGGTGGAGCAGGCTTGCCCTGGAGTCCAGCACCCTTGGGGCAGTGATGGAGTATTGCCAACAGTCTCATGGGTGGGGATGTGAGTCATGATACTACCATGTGGAGGCACATTGGACTGAGATTCCACAACACCCTCCCCATCCAAGGTGTACACCCCCTCTTGTGTCTTACACCACCCCTGTCTGCTGTCTTGACTGTCTTGTCTGTCTGAAAAAGCTCCATCACCTACCCAACTTACCTCCTCCATACGTACATATGTCCCTTCTCCAACATTCCACTCTCACCTTAAAAAAAGGCACCTGTCCAAAAAAAAAATATTGTCCTATACATAGCTCCCCATTTTGCACACATATCCACTGGACACATATAATTTGGTACAATTTACTTAACAACTCAATTATGTTGTCCTCAGCCCTCTTTCTGGGGATGAGAGTCCAAAGTCATATATATATTCTGTCAAAGTGCACAGTTGTTGCTGTAAAAGAAACGGATAGCTATGGTTCTTCCCTACACCCTTCTAGCACGTACCTACCTGCCTTTCACTATGTTTTTTCCCCTGCTTGCACCCCATTTCACCACTTTCCTATCTCCCCATTTTTCTTTTCTTTATATATTCTAGTGCGACGCATTGCATCTTGCAGCTTCATATTGATATATGTGTTTTAAATATTAAACACATACAAAATAAACACTGGTCCCCTATTTCAAATCCAAGACCATCACACCTGTAGACCACTACATTAACCTCCCACACCACACAGCTGTAAATTAAAACATGTGGTTTAAGCAAAACATAGTAATTGCAAGTCACAGTCATTAAACATGTTTAAGCAGAGTTGTGTATTGTACTGCATTGCACAAATTTGCTGAAAGAGTAATGGAAAAATTGGGAATGTGCCTTGGTGTCTGGTGCAAGACTAAACCCACTAGAAATCCAAACAAAGAATAATGGATGTAAGTAAGGTTTCTAATAGCAAGTAAATGTCCCCTTTTAACATCAACATTTACAAATACAGCTACTAAGGCATTACTGCCTCAATACATGTTCAGCTGGGACCCTGGTGTAGAAACACATCCATATAAAGCCATGCACATAATGATGGCTGTAAAAAAGTATGTCACAGCCAATCTATGTGTACTTATATCTTGCATATGCAGCTGCTGTAACAGTGACTCAGTAGCTCAGTCTGTTAAATGCCTTGCAAACAGTAAGTTTTGCCACCCACAGTCCTGGGATCAAATCCAGTGGTGTGTAACATTTAAATTATATTACTGTGAAGCCAGCAATTAATGACTGAGTCACGCACTCTTTATCCACATAATGCATTGCAAATTAAACGTCTGCTTTTCACTGATGGAAGTCACAGGCCTGACAATAGGAACACACTTCACATATCCAATAACAAAACTATAAGTGCATAAAGTGTCAAGTCATGCATTAATGTGCATTCACAGAGGATTTTAACTCAGGTAATGCAAATGAGCCCATTAATATCACAGTGCAGTACACAATCCTTTCAAACTCACAGTGCAGATTAGCACACTTGCACAACTAACATACACATATGAAGCCCCTGCTTGTAACAAGGACTGCCAGCATACACGTTCCAAATGAGTACCAGACTGTAACACATGGCCTGACATTTGCCCATTTGTGTACATAATGTTATATTTATCCCCTGTGTTGTTCAAGGACACAACAATCATGTTGCCTACTACTCTGTTAATGATACCATTGTCTAACATACTTACTTTAAACACATGCCTTAACTGGAGTGGAATGGGTACCCTCACTCTAGCTCTGCCTCTACAACAACGTTGACATGGCTCCTAGAGTTACTCCTACAGCTTGTTGTCCAACAAAGTGATCACACTCTCTGCCTATGCCTATTAACATCAGCAGCAGCTGTAGCCTGTAGCATGCACATCTCTATGTAAAAGCAGCTGCTACAGGCCTACCATGTGCAATGGTGTAGTGTCTTCACCCCAGTAATGTCCAGCACAACATATCATAAAGGGCTTATAATCTATATGAAGGCCTTATACCTTGTACAGTCATTGCATGTCCATTGTCAGCCATCTTTTGGTTTTTGTTCATTCGACAGTCATTGCATGTCATTGGCTAATGATAGTGCAAATCAGCTGTGTTGGCTGCAATTAACATTTCAGAACCACAGCTTGCTTAAAAGGTAATCACCTGCTAATGAGAAGCATGTTAAAAGGCAAACTTGCTGGCTATGGGGAACTATTCTGTATGAGACTTTCTGAACCAGAACACACATTTTCAAAAACTTAAATATCACTACATATCAACAGAGGAGTTTTGCACTCCAGCAGGTATGTAACCTTTTTGTTTACAACAGGATACATATGTGTGAATATACTTACAGAGAATAGGGATTATAGTATTATGCCTTTCTTGGAACTGTGAAAATGACATGTCATTGATCTCCAGGTTTGTTACACCTACAGAGGATGTACAATACATCAAGGGTGAAATGTTTTTGTCATTGTGGCACACTGGTCTCGTGAGACTGTCCCTTTATAGTGGTTGTAATACCAAACTGTTATTTGTTTGGCACTGTTATTCTGACATATTATCAGAGGTGTTGCCCCTAGGGAATACAATACAATAGACTCCAGTGTTGGGTGTGTGACGATTGGGGAGAGATGGGTGAAGGATGCCAGCCTAGTCAAATAGAATTTGATATATAATTCTGGTATTTGTAAATAAATGTAAAATACAGGCATGTTTCTTGAGTGTAAAAGAATACAGTGGACTGTGGAACTGCAAAATATGTGACAACATTGCACTCTACTGGCTCAGTGAAGCATGTTGTGACCCTTTCATATTAGAATTCAGCTCCAGTGCGGCTGGATGAAGGTTTCATGCCCATTGTTTTAACGCTATAGATTATGACCAGAATTTACATATGGAAGGTGCTTTATTGCTCTAGTTTCTGTTAGAATATACATGCAAAATGCCTTGTATTGTTTTAAGTTTCTGAGGAGGTGTTAGAGTGCTAAATAATGCAGTTTGTGGCCTGAGAACTCAGACCAGTTGTTAAGATGATGCAATATGAATACTGGGAAAACCTAAATGTCAAAAATGATGTCATTTTGAGTGGGCCTTAGAGACATGTTTGTTAGTAATTTTTAAATATTATTTCTCACAAGAGACTGGGGAGCATTTTGACTTTGGACATCCAACTTATCAGCACTCTGCTTTATGCTCACTTGTAAGTTTTAGCAGTGTGATTTCTTGTAGGAATAGTTAAAGCTAATAAATTTTAATTAGGTATTTTTATTTGAAATCGGACCTGTCCTACTGTATTATTTTATGTTTCTGTGTGATCTCTGAACTCTTAGATATCTCTGTGGTGTGGTAGTTTTGTCTTGTGTTTTTATTATTTATTATTAAATATTTTTAAAACCTCCTACCTGCAGCTGCTTTGTGTAGAGATACGCTTTAGAGTACATTGCATATTTATAGAGGTTATTGTAATAGGCCACTCTAAAGTAAGCCTTGACTGTTATTCATACTACCATTTGATAATGATATTGCACAGTAATAATTGGACACCCTTTTAAGGGCCTTTGAGTAGCTGATATTTATTAGCTGGTGGTGGCAGTAATTACTACTGTATAGCCTGGGTAAAGGGGCACAGCTGGAGAACTTGTGCCAGCCTTTTTCCCAGGAGGGTCTGTGTGGTTGTATAACCTCTTCTCAAAGTGTGTGTGTGTGGTGTGTCAGCTACCTGGGCAGGGACATGAAGCACTTGTTGGACAGAGAGGGTACTGGAGGTTAGCTTGTCAGCTAGGCTGAGATCTGGACCCTATAGCTGTGCCAGTGGGGAGTTTTACTGGGGACCTGGAGAGGAAGGGAGCAACCAGACCCAGACTGGCTGTGCTCTCTGTGTGCACTTAAGGGAAATTGTACTTTACTGTGTGTATTAGTTATCCTTTACTCTATTACAAGACGACCTTCCTGGTGCTAGTGGTGAGGATTGAGGCTCCTTGATTGCTGGGCCAGGGCACGGTCATCAAAGGGTGTATGATCATACAGCAGTATCTGTCATGGCACACAGTGGAATAGCTGACTATCATTAGTATCTTAGTTGTACACACACATTTAGTATGTTTGCACACTGTGGAATATGACATGTGTAATCAAGCAGTGGGTACTACCAACCATTCTGTTCTTGCTGTATCTCTACATAGTGTAATTCCATGTATATGATCCTGACATGTGTTCCCATTCTGTTGTTTTTCAGGAAACATGTACCCAAGATGCTGTGCACTTTTCACAGATGCAGAGAATGGTATTATACTTGAAAGCCTCCAGCAAAACCATAAACTCCTACTGTCCAAGGGAGGCAAAACAGGGAAAAGAAGGCAGCATTTTGGGCTGACCTTGTCTGTGACATGAATGCCACAGGTCATCAGAGCAGGACATATGAGCAGGTTCAACACTGCATAATGGAAATGATCAATGCTGCATGCAGAAGAGCAGCAGATGTAGCCAGGGATCATGGAGTTACTGGTGGTGGCCCTGCAGCAGAACAACCACCCTTAGCCACTGAGGAATTCCTGGCAAACCTAGGCACAGTTCCCAGGCATCTATCACACCATACATCATGGATGTGGGTACCACAGTTTCTATGGCAGAGGAGCTTACAGATAAGCTTAGTTTGATCACCACTGCAATACTGTAGCATTCAGTGTATCAGAGTGTACATACTGTTATGTGGGTGTCAGGTCTGTTTTCTTTGATAGGTTTAACTGCAGTTTGATTGTCATGCTCAGATGTTGACTGATATAACCATTAACACAGTAGCTACTGTAAATGTGAGATATATGGATTTATTTCCTTGTTGTGGTGCAACATGCAGTGGTACTGCCATTACCTCTCCCTCAGCTTTTCACAAGTCCATCAGAAATCAGACAAGGCAGTGGTCCTGCTCATGGTAAGCATAACACTGTTTTGTTGTAGCTGTAGGTTTACAGAAATGTAATCCCTGAAGTGTCATCCCAGGCTACCTGGATTGGTGTACTCTCGGCATGATTGCTAACTGCACAGATATTTTATGACTGTACACATGTTACAGTCATATGTATGCCTTGTATGTGTGACCACTTTGATAGATGTGACAGTATTGTCAGGACATTGTCATATGTGTCAACTGTGCAGAGTCTTCACAAATGTCAGCAGTGTACCCCATTATTGTTGATGAGATTGATGTGTAAAGAGCTTTATTTTCAAGTAACGACCACTGTTTGTGGGAAAAGTAATGTCCTCTTGTCCTGTTATATGAGTTTAGGGTTTCAACAGGTCTGTAAGAGTGGCAACAGTGCATACAGCTGTACATATATTGCAACATAGTATTGCAGACCATAATAGTGTAGGTATTAATGTACTGCTTTTTCCTATCTTATCACAGGTTACCAGGTGGGTTGGTATCTGTCCCCTACACAACCTGATGTCAGTATCCCTTCAAACTCTGATGATGATGGTGACCACAATGAGGCACAGATGGAGGTTTCAGGGATGAATTTGTCCCAGAGGTTGACATCACTCTTCTGCCGTCATTGTCACTTCACATAGCCAGTATGCCTACACATATCCAGTTGCTGGAAACCACAGATATTGGACAGTCAGAGGGTGGGGACATTGAACAGGAAAGTGTGGCAACTATGGCTCCAGTGATTGTAGACACTGGCCATAGCCAGGGACCTGGTGAGCTTCCACAAAGGTGAACTGATAGGGGTGCTCATAGGAGACCTGCTGTCCTTCCACCTCCTGTTGCAGGTATCATATCATGGTTCACTTAGCGAATGTTTAGGGCCATCATGGAGGCACAGGCACATTCTGAAAGGAACTCCAGATGTATGCTTATGGTTATGGATGCAATACAGTCTGACATCCGTGACTGCCTCCACCATATTGGATTGATTGGATTAGATTGGTTCACTGATGCAGTGGAAAGAATGTGGGCTGAAACAGTGTCTGCATTGGAAATTACAGTGTCTGTGTTGGAACTTGTGGTCAGAGTTCAGAGTCAGCCTCATGGACGTAGGTCAGCAACCCCATCTCATGACAGTCCACGTCACCATGCACAGTTACGCTCCTGTAGTGGCAGTACATCCATCCGTACAGAGGGGAGTGTACTATCCACACCAAGATGTGGCAGACCATGGGCTCATGGTCCTGGGCATTCCTGTGGAGGATACTGTCACAGCAGACAGCAGTCACTGTCAGGTACAAGCACTGCTTCTGACCTTGGGCATGGAGATGCCAGAGCAACTCCTGGCAGAGCCAGTTCCCATGTTTGGGGCTGGAGATGGTGAACTGTCAGATCTACCATGCACGATTCAAAGCTGTCCAACATACACACTTGTAGAGCTTGCACTGAGCATGACTGTGTACACGCACACACTCACACACCGCTGTCAATTGCAGATCACATACAGACACACATGGCACATTTCCATGGTCCATCTTGCCTGCTTCCCTTCCTGGCTCACACACATGCTGTCAATCTTTTGGGTCAACCTAGGCCTCCTACACCACCACACAACCCCCTGTGCAAATGATGATACCTGTACAAAATCCCTGTTGTCCTTGTCATCAATGCAGGGAAATGAAGCTATGTGTCTGATGCACAGGGTGACTATATAAATTAACATGTACTTGTGTAATGCATTGTTGTTTCTCCATGCCACTTGTAGTGGTTACTGACAAATACTGTATGCTGACATTTTCAGGATTCTGTTGGGGACACCTATGAATACACAGCAGCCATAAAGCCATAGACATCACAGGATAGAACATCAGCACATAAGAAATATGTCTGCAGCAAGGTACATCAGTATAGGTGCATGGTCCCATAGGTCCATATGTGTATAACAGGTTAAAAAGGACAATGGCATCATTCAGCATACTCATGCAGCCCTAATCTGTGAAAAGATCTGATACCCTTGATAAGTGTCACCAGGGTTTTAGGAGCTAACACATCTACAAGCTGTGGTGCTGGAGATGACCCCTCTACAAATGTCTTATGCCCACTACAGACATTTATCCAACAACAGCTATGATTGCCTTGTCCTGCATCCCATTGTGTAACCTGAACATTATGTGTGTCACAGTAGATCTGTGCTTCACATGCATGGGGGGCCTGTTACATATAGGGTGTACTAGCTGTGTTACATACCTGTCTCTCCAGCATGTACTATTTATACTACAGTGATGGTGTAGATGTGTAGAACAGCTAAGACATGTGTTAGTCCTGTCATGGATACACTGGAGGTACACAGTGGGATCTGACACCTCCCTGTATGGCAGCCATACACATCCGCTCCAAAGCATTTATGAGAGAGACTACACATGTATCGTCTGGACAAGGACTCCATAGCACATGTTATCTGCAATGTGTATTCCTGTACCATGGAACTTGTGTGGTTGCTACATTTGTAAGATATGACTGTAACGTGGCATGGCAAGGGTGCCATTGTACACAATGATAGGTGTGATGAGTGCCACAGTCAGTAGAGCAATAACAGTCTGGCAGTTGCATCACAGACTTTTCTGTTTAGGTTGTACAAAATTGAATGCATCCCCACATCTTACCGACTAGTGAAAGTCAAAGGCTACATTACTCTCATTGTCCATAAGGCCATGAGTTATGGCTCAACTGTGTGTGGTGTGGGGCCAATACTATATTTCCCAGGGGGTGGATAGCTTTTCAAAGGATAGTATTGTGCAGTTGCTGACATTTAGTATTTGTCAGTGGCTCAGACAAAAAAATGAATGCGTGTCTCAGGCCATCCTGGATAAATGTTGGTTCTGTGTGGGATTCAGTGACAGCTCCTGATATGCAATCAACTGCTAATGTAGTCAGTTAGAGGGTACTCACAGTGGTCATGACTGCAAAGAAGGAATGGCTAGAAGGGTTACGCCATTAATGATGTCTGGGGAAATCCACTGGTGACTGGCATCAATGCAGCATAGGTCGTCCAATGCTATCTTCCCAGATTATGATTGTCAAATACTTGCCTACCCACCAGCTGACATAGCACTCTGAAGATAACCTGCACAGTTTCTGGGAAGGCCTGCTGGCCTAATATTGTCAAGCACCTTGTCAGGCTATGGTAGATAGAGTGAGTAATATTCCCATCATCCACTGCATAGTGTAACACTCAATGGGGTCTACCAGTTATAGTCATTAGGCATGATTTGGCCTTGAGCATAAAAGTGTATGGTCCAGTGTCAATAAGTGTATGACAGTGTTACTGCTCGTATCCATGTTAACTCCTTTCATGGCATTTCATGTCCCGTGACGCAGAGATCTAGGGACACTGTTTGGCACTACATGCTAATTGTCCTTTGTGCAACTATGTATTGCATTTGTTTCCAGCATGTACCAAAAACAGAGTCATCCAAGGTGTCTGTGCAGAGAGCAGAAAACATGTTAGGGAACTGTAATATGTATACCCTGTGAAGGTAAGGTGGAGGTTTTATACAGATATTCTGCAGTAGGACATGACCCAAGCAGTGTGTATTGGAAAGATGCAATTATCTTGTGAAGACTGTGTTAAGCATGGGAGTTCAAAGAATTGCCGGTTGCTGGCAACTACTACTGCTGGTCTCGCCGACACCACTCTCACATAGGATATCATGCTCTGATACATTTTCTGTCATCACACACAAAATATTACTATGAAGCCCATGATGACAAGCAGGACACATCCTGTCTGTCCCACATCATGAAAGGCTCTGTAGGCTTCACGTACCCTTTTCCAGGTAGATGTCTTGATTAGCAACCTGGGCACTCACTTGGCTTTTGCATGTGTTATTACGTCTGTTCCAGGGTTGGTGGTATATCACTAGGGAACTGACAAGAGGGGGATTAGTAACACTGCTGTAGCAGAACAATATAATATACAATGTCTATTGACAAAAGATGTCAAATTTGATGTAACAATCAACACACTGGCAGTGAGCCATCATAGGTGACAATTTCACAGCTAGTCATGCATCCTGCCGTTCAAGAGATTATAGGTGGATATCTGCATGACATGGCTGTGATGCCTACTGCAGCAGTCTGGCCATCTTTGGTCAATGTGTGCCCACCTGCCACATGTCCAAGGCATGTCATACTGTAGAGTTATGTACCCAAAACACATCTGTGTAACAACATCATGTCACACAACAACCAGTGTGCTGTCTAGTTGCTTGACAGGCATCGTAAACTTGTGAGGCCAATGTAATTACAGCAAAGTTGAACAAGTCCACTATGCATGAATGGGCATTCACATCTTCATTTAAGGTGTACCTACAAACACTGTATATCAGACTGTCAACCTCAAGGGTGTGGCCTCATGGCCCTACCCTTGCAGGACCTGCTGCTGAGATGTTGAGAGTGTCTCCACCTCTCTACTCCTATGACACACAAACACAACGTGTGACAGATGTGACTGCATTTCAAACCTTGCTGCCATGGTGTAGTACATATGGCAATGAGTATTATGCCAACATGCACATTTCACATCCTGCACCACTTACACCCACATCACACACACCTGCATGTGTGCAGCTCCTTACCAGACACATTGTCAAACAGACATCTCAGAAAATCCTGCCTCTGCACTGCACAGTACTCATAATACTGTATGCACCACACTCTCATCAGTGAAACACCTGAGGCAAAACACAAAATCACACCTCTTAGTTAGAGGTTATTACATCATGAAACACATTGATCTCTGTGTCATGTGGCTACATATCACAGATAGCTGTCTGTGGGTTGACACGATAGGCCTTACCACACATTGCTGCAAATCAAGGAATATCTGTTCACATAATGTTGACATCATAGTTCCTGCAGGTGTGTACAACTAGAGACATATATCACTGGCCTGTATTCAGACACATGAATGTGCTTAGCCAGTCTGTGTCTCTCACAGGTAAATGCATAGCTTTTGGCCGCAGTTGACCATCACCTAGGATGATGGCACAATACACACGGAAACTGATGGAAGCCAATAATTGACTTAGCATGTGGTGTTATTGTCAGGGGATCTACTACATGTCTGCCTAGGATGCCTTGTTCAACAGACGTCAGTGCATCACTAGTGATCATGTTCATCTCTCACCCCTGAGATTTGGAGTACCGGCCAAGGCTACTGACACCCCACACAATGCATCTTAGATGCACTGTTCAGGGAAAAGTTGGCAATAAGAACACCATCCTTCTACAACATCATATTTATGCTGCTACACAGTGGGTTTGGCAACACTGAACCCCACTCTGTGGAATGTGCCCCCACCCTGGATTATGCAGACATGTGTGCAGTCAAGGACATCTGGTTCAAGGCTATGGACAGCACCACAGCCATACCAGACTACATGTCCATCCACATCTTCAGACCTCAAAATGACAGTGTACAAGTTAATGCAGGTGGTGTATGCATACTCATTAAGGATAGATACACAGCCAGATTTTGTGAAACACTGCGATTTCCCAGAGACACTGCAGCTGCTATTCAGTACTGGAAGAGCACATAATCAAGCAATAGCCAGCAACAGGAGCAGCTCCATGAATTCAGACACCCATTGTGCATATTTGTATGTACGTGTGTCTATCAAGATATATCATTACACCATGGTGTGGGCTGGCATTAAGTGACCACCAACTGTGTTGCTCAGTCATGCTGCAGCTCATTTGCCCAAAGGTTAGTCTACATCCTAAACTACAATGCCCTGGAGCAGTGCCATGATATCCCCCCAAGGGGAACTAACATATTGCATCATGTGCTTACCAATATGGGTGACCACTGCAGCCCCCCCCCCAATGTGCAGTCCTCCCTGGTAGGCTCTGACCACAGATCAGTGTGATTAAAACTACCATCACTAACCCCCTCCATGCAGACAATACAGACATATATTTCAACAAAGACATTTATTACTTCCTGTGGGATGGTTTACATAGCTTGACTGCACCTCCCCATCTGATGAGACAGGCAAGTATGCAGAGCTCTACACCCATGCATTATGCCAGCAGCATTAAAACTGCATCAACTTGGCTGCACCTGACAGGAGGAACAGAGGCTCCTCATGGCACAGCAAACCTGCCTGGTGGACAACTGCCATTATCAGGCTGTACAATAAGAGGTGGACATTGCTGTGTGACAATTGGGGTGAGGTTGCACTCCCCCTAAAATGGAGGCACAAGTTCCTCAGCTAAAATAACCAGATAATGCTGATGTGATGTGTAGACAGAGTGAGTGACACAATTAGCCACCTACACAAAGCAAAACCACAATGCACATGTGTAACCTCAAAGGACAGACCTAGATTTTCAGTGAACTCATACGTAATGATGCCACATATAATGGGTCTGTACTCATAGCTAATCTATAGTCCCACAGGTTCTGTGTCAACTTCACTCCCCTGTCCCTACAACATGTGACAAATGACATCCTACAACCTGTCCTATAACTTCCATATCTACAGAATAGGTCATAAATGGCCTCTCTGTGGAGGATACACAGCATTTATTGGACATGCTAACATCCCAGGCTGCATCCTACATGGGATCTGTAAAGGATTACTAACAGCACTGGGAACACCTTGCAATCATACTGAAACCACTGGCTGGACCCCAGCTGACTGGATAACGGAAACTGTTATACCCTTGCACAGAGGTGGTGCATGCTCTGATCACCAGAACCATAGACCTCTTTGCCTGAATATTCATATCTGTATCTGTATGGCAATAGGGGAAATCATCATGGAACTGATCAGCACACATATATGTAATCTACACACAGTTGCCTGTACACAGTTGAATGTTGGCCAGGGGGATCATGACTGTTAAACATGATGGACATTCCTGATGCAGTCACTAAGGAAATGGATGAGAGGACATCAGGGCATACAACCCCCTGAACTGTGCCAAGCCATCTGACTATATCCCCCACTCAGGCATCATTTACAAAGCCCCCACTTAAGCATCCAAGCTACTATCATTGTAGGGGCCACTAAATGGCCCATTGGTGAGACACATACTCAATACAGGGATATCCACCTCCAATATCTAATCTGTAAGCAGTAGTGCTCAACAGGACTCAGTCCCAGGTCATCTACTGCTTGGAATCCATTTAACCATGATATAAGTGAATACTGAATATCTGTGACTAACAGTGTTAGCTGATGCCTGCAAACTGTGAGCACCCATGGAGTCTGTGAGTTATGTTAATATCCTATAAGAGGGTATTGATGAACAAATGCCTGTTGATGTAGTAATGGCCATAAACTCCATGCAAATCTATATGAAGTATCATTTCCATCACTAACGCCTTTGTACCTGGCAAATAGGACATCAATCACGACATGTGATGTGCATACTCAGGGGTGAAAGAACTGGGCACACAGACCTAGCCACACAGGTTTACCCCTAATGTGCCTGAGACCACCATGTCTCCCCAGTGGTATAACGGGAATAATAAGTCATAGCTGAGGGTACAATCACCCATAATTGACATACTCATAACCTCCATGTACTCTTCCCTCAGCATGTCAATATCTGAGTGCAATGGCTATTTGGTAATAAAACTTTCCAAGCAGTATTGGCACTTACACACAACAGTATGTTCCCTCACAAGGGAACTAAATGTTTTCAGCATGTATTCAATGGGGATCATCTGAAATGAGTGTCATTGTAGTCTGTAGCATATAGACCACTCAGAGGTGATCTCTGCCTTGCATACGGGGCAATGTGTGACAGTGCTTGATTGTACATGCTGCATATCTGTAGGTGGCATAGTACATGGATTAATCACACTAAGGACAATAACCTAGTATGTGACATTACTAATACATGCTGGTAAGAGAGATTTGTCTAGCAGACTTTAACCCACCTTTGGAACAGAATCCTGGCTAATGGCAAGCAGAGCACCTCAGTGCACTTAAGCACTTGTCATCTGAATCACTGGCTGGGTGACCATCATTTCACCACAGCACTTCTACCTGCATCCTTCTTGGACTGGGGCAATATGTGTTGATCATATAAATAAGAGTATACAGTTGTCTACAGTTATGATGGCTGTATGGCCATTATGCTAGTGAAGTTCAAACATCCTATGGTTCCATAAGCTGATGTAAAATGCTCTAAAAGTGACACACACAAACATGGCTACATTGAGGATAGCACGACTTCCAATTATTGCTTATAGGACATGGCACGACATACACATAGTGCAGGTTAGCTGTATGTAGATTAGAATGCTTACCTATATAATGTTACACACTGCAAATCACAGTATGTGATGCACACAACACACCTCATGTCTAATAGTACTATCTGTTTAAGACATATTATGCTTGATGACATCAGCAGGCCTAGTTGTGGTCGGGCATTTGGAGGGCCACATCACCTGCTACAAATAAAATTCTGCAAAACTCTACCTCTTTCTAAGTTACAGAGGTGATCATATTTATGCCATATGGACATACACACACCAAGTGGCCTGCACTGAAATTAGAACCCCTACCTATCTAGTCTTACATACTATAAATAACAGTACTTATCGCATGTTCCACAAATTAAGTCTAACATTACAATGGCAGTTGGTAGTCTTAAACTAGATGACATCAGCAGGCCTTGTAGAAGAGGGCAGTTTGGAAGCCAGCAGCAATTTACATGGCCAAAAACTGCAGATCTTTTGCAGTTTGATAGTCAGTGAGGGATTCTCAGTTGTTTGGCAGGGGGATGCACACTCTCTCTCACACACACGCACACACACACATATATATATATATATATATATATATATATATATATATATATATATATATATATATATATATTTTTTGTTTTGAAAATACATAGAGGTAGATATACTATGTAAGTGAGAGAGAGTGATAGACAGATATGTATACATATATATATATATATATATATATATATATATATATATATATATATATATATATATATATGGGTCTACTTCATATAATCGAAAGACCATTTGACCTAAACCCATTTGATAGAAAGTTCATTTGATCAAAACCAGTATTCAAGGCATAAAACTGGGATTTGTCCCCCTTCCCAATGTTGTGCAACCCTGGAGTTGGTATATATAATTAGGGCTTGGTGCTGGGTGTTTATATACATATATATATATATATATATATATATATATATATATATATATATATGTATAGACATATCTGTACATAACAGGTCATTTTGATCAAGGGGCGACAGGACTGTGCTCAATTTAACTAAGTGTATGGTCATGCCCAGTGGGAGTGTCAGTATTTATAAAGTGACTCCAGGTCACACCTACCTGCACTCCAGTCTGGGATTTTGTGTGTTACAGACACTGACATCTATCCCTGTTTTTGCAGTACTGCACTTCACTCAAAATGTTCATTGCATTCTCCAGCTGTCTGATGTAATTAATATGTGACAAAGGTTCATAATTTTACACCACATACAGACTGACAGTCTGTGAAAACACCAGCATAGTAACACCTCACATGCAAAAGATGTGGACACTTCCATATTTGACCCATCAACTGCATTACCCATGCTAAATTCCCTAGTCTAGTGAGCCACTGAAACTACCAGCCAGAGAGTAGTCATTCATCACACAATCAACAGCATACATATGTACTTTGTTATTTCTGCATTAAGTGAGACATACAATGTCTGATCAATTTCTATGTTACTGCCCTGAGTTTGGCTAGACTGCTGATATGCCATTGATGACCTACTGTTAAAGCGGTTATATGGGAAAACTGCTGTGTTGGGTGTGGAGGAACAATAGCACATGTTCTGCTGGAATGCACAGTAGTCCAAATATCATGTGACCCCACTGTTTAACATCTCCCTTGACTGATGTAGTGAATAGCCTAGTGAATATTAAGGAACACATACTAGTGGACTGGGTAACTGTAGTCTAATGTGGATGTTACTTGTGTCCAAATAGCCCATTATCTTTCCTTGCATAAATGGAGCAGATCCATGCATACAATAGCATATTATAGTAATCCTTACAAGTAGTGCGTAGGTTAGGGACTTACCTTGTGAATGCAGCAGTTGACAGAACTGTAGTTCAGGGATGATTCTGCCTGATGCAAGCAGTACACAGCTGATGCATCGATAGATACAGGTTGTGGGGGTTGCCTGGCATCAATTTTAATATATGCATGTGAGTAGGAGTAAGGTATCAGTCCTTGGGTCCCTAGGTTGTCGGTGAATGTGCTATGCATTGTCTCTTAGCCAAGGCCAGGGTGTATCGGGCACATCTACAGAAGCCTACAGGGTTGCCATTGGGGGTTCCTCCTTTGAGTCCTCCTGTGGCTGTGGTCACCTAAGCACTGGTGGGGTCTGTGTATCTCTTCCCTCTGTTGTTCCTGCAGCAGCTGTTTCTGCAGGATCATATTGTGTAGCATATCACATACTGTGAGCATATGTGCAGATGTGGCTGGAGGATACTGCAGGGCTCCACCAGATATATAGAGGCACCAGAACCGTGACTTCAGAAGCCCAAGCACATGCTCTATGATGTTCCTAGTTTGTGTGTGTACCTCATTATGGCATTCTTTCGTTGATGTGTGCACAGTTTTGACGGTGTATCATCATCCACGGTCCAGGTTGTAGCCATCATCTCCCAGTAAATGGCCAAGTGGACTGCCCCCCCCCCCAGCAAACATCTGGTACAGCTGTAATAAATGCCAGATATGGGAGTCGTGATAACTGCCAGGGCTGCCAGCACACACATTCATGATAATCCCCAGGGCATTGCACAAGCCTTGGCAATTGATGGAGTGGTACCCTTTGCTGTTGGTGGAGATTATACCCTCCTCACTGGGTGGTGCCTTGATGTGTACATGAGTGCAATCTATGGCATCCAGTACTTCAAGGTAGTGTGCTACATGGTAGAAGCATTGCATATTGCTGGCCCTCACCTCAGTGGTGAGGGGAAACGAATGTGCTCACTGGCATGTGGTAGCATGGCATTCAGTCAATGGTGGGGTACCCTGGATGCTGATGCCTGTGAGACCCCCATCATGTCCCCAGTTGGTCTTTGGAAAGTACCTGTAGCTAGCATCCTAAGGGTTACATATATCTTTGTTTCCACTGGGATGGGTTCCCCTCTGTTGGCTCTGGGTCTGAGTTGAGGGTGGCAGAGCTCAGTGAGTTCTTGTAGTATATCCCTGTCCACTCTGTAGCTCTCTACAATCTCCAGCTTATGTAGCTCCTGGATGGTTACCTTGGGCCTGAACACTCTCCTCCTTCTCTGTCTAGGTCTATTGTCAGCAGCAGCAGCAGCACTGACTTCAGCATCTAGCATGTACAGGTGCAGCAGACCTGCAGCAGCCCCTAGCATTCTCTCAGTTAAAATCTCCAAGTCTGTACTCCAATGGTCCAGAGTATTGGGGAAAATCAGAATGTAGGGTGTATGCATACTTTATAGAGCTTTGCTGTAGATGCATAATGTGTGATTGGGTAACTGTGATGCATTCCACCTGCCTACAATATAATTAGCATCATTTAATGGCCCTGTTTTATCTTAAACAAGGATCAAAAGTAATTAAATACATTTTTTCAGGCATGCTCAGCATAGCAGCACGCAGCGCAAACACATGCACAGAATGTAAACAAAGCTTAGAAGATAGTGGACACCCCCCCCCCCCCCGGAAGGACAAGCTCAGCCAGGTGGCTCATTCCACAAACACATGCACCTAAGCTGAAATGAGCTTAGATGCCAGTAGACATTCCCCCATGTCAGCTACAACCTGTGTAAACAGCAACATGGGTCTAAGCTTACATGAAGGGGATAAGCGGACACTATTATTCCTTTCTGCTATTCAGTAACTCCACCTCATTTGCATAGGTATCCATGCTCACAGCCTGGAAACTACATGCTTCAGAGCCCAACCATGTTAGCAGCAGCACCAATGCACCACTGCAGGGACTCCAAGCACAGTCATGTAATGCATTCCTGTCACAAAATATTATTATTTTTTTTTTTTTACAATTTTTTTAGATTTTTCCATAAAGCTTGTTTGTGCACTGTGGCATGCCATGCAAACATGCTCAGATTATTAAAAAATAATAATTTAAGTTATTTTGTTTAATTTCTCCAACATACAGGATAATAGTTTCTCTCATATGTGTATGTGGTATGGCATGTCTGTCCATATATCCCCATTTTTACAACCCCTTTTGTCTGTACATGTAATTTCTCCACATGCAATACAGACACTGATACAGGATCTAAACAGATAACTATCTGCTTGCTGGATTGCTCTACCTGCCTCATTTGCATGAGATTCAGCTGCTTATGAGGTGATTTGCATGCCATGGAAGTTTCCATATTAGACCGTGTATAACTGCTGGTCAGCAGCACTTACAGAATCTAAAAATGTTCGCACCCATGTAAGCAGCATGGCACAATGTCTACACAGAAAAAAAAGACATGTCGGCTTTATTAAATTCCTCCCACAATCTTAATAATATGGGATATAGAGATAGCTGATATATTCATTCAATAAGCATTTTACCCAGAGAAAAAGTAATAACTGAATAATAACTTGAAAAATCTTGGCCTCTTTATTTTGATTTATATTCTCATTCAACATCCCAAGCTACTTGCTGTCAAGTAAGATCATTCAGAAATACCAAGTTCCCTTAATTTAATACAGACATTTTTCCAAACACAATACCACACAATAATAAATCTGCCAGCCTGATCATTTTTGCAAAGTTTACATAGTGGAATGATTACAAATAATAAGATTTCCATCCTTCTTAGAAACCTTGTCATTTACTAGTAAGGAACTGCTAAAAATTCCCAAGATACAAATGACCTCAGTTAGAATACAGACATAGTATGTGGTCCCTGTGTTGCAGAGCTCTACACCCTCCTGGTTGAAGAATAGTCTGACTATTTAAACAATGATGCAGTGCAAGGGTGTGATTTAATGGTGGGGTTACTGTCAGCTGACAGGGTTTATTCCCAAGACTGAATCCTAAGATGCCAACTGTTCTACATATTAAAACAACCAACAACATTGACCCCTGACGTTGATTATAATGATTAAACCAGGTGACATTTCCTCAGTTTTTTTACTTCCTTGTTTGTGGCAATGTACTTGTTGCTACTTGCCCAGTCTTTAAAGATGCTGTCAAGACAACTGTTATTAAACCTTTCTTATGTTTAAAAAGGAATTTAAACAATGACTAAAGTGTACAGATATTATTAGAGTTTTCTGAATACTGTACCATAATATTACCCTTTATAAAGATATTTTTTCATCACATTTAGTTTGAAAATGTCTTGTAGCTCCTTCAACTTATATTTCAACTTCTGCAAAAACTGTTTAAACCTATTTGATTAGTCATACTCACAGCTTGTCCTACCTGATTTACTAATGAATTCGGAGGAGAGCTGTTTTGCTGCAGCGATAGTTTTGGATGTATACAGTCGCTTGCTAAAGTTTGTGTGGCAATGAGGTTTGAATTAAACCATTAAAAACCAAATGTTATGCCGTATGTGTGAAAGACAGGTGCTGTTGTCCTTTGATACACTCCACTTCCCTAAATAGGTCTGATGGCCACCAGAGTATTGGTTTCTTGAATCACATCACTGATGCCCAACAGGTTAAACCAAAAAAGTGTGCACAAATCTGATTTGTTAAACAATTCACCAAATGCATGCTAGCCTCAAGAACATACAAAAGATATGCACTGCTTCACTAGTTATAACCTACCAATATCCATGCACAGACTATGAGTACACATAGACTACTTGCATTGCTGGGTCTTTAGCCTAGCACTCCAAGCCCCCTTTATAACACTCTCTTGCTGTTAATGTCAATGTCTTCCAGTGCACCCTACCCATACTAGCTGCCTCACACACACACACACACACACACACACACACACACACACACACACACACACACAAAATACACAGAAAAGGCTGGTAAAATTATCCATTTCTCATAACTTTCATCCTGTCAAGGTAGTATTGGCACCAATCTAGATCATTGGGCTACAAACCCACTATTTACCAATGCTGTTTTTGATTTATAGTCAAATAAAATAATATTAAACACAAATGTCAATGCACTAAGCAATCTAGGCAGTTAGAAATGAATACCAGCAACTTGCCAACCTACCATTCTAAATAATACCCTCTCCTCAAAAATAAATAATTCAAGTCATAACATCTTAAAAGTAAATAAATAAAACTGAACATAGACAATAAAAAGACAATTCATAAAAATTAAATATGCAGAGGTTTAGTTATCTGCCCATTTAAGAAAAATAAAAAAATCAGTTGTACAGACAAAATATTCAAAGAAAAATCTCTAATAATATCTGAATAAATGTAGCTGACTGCAATTTAAATAGCACTGTACCTACTAAGTTACTAAAATGAACAATCCAAAACAGAACAGGAGCCCAACAGTAGCCAGTAGAAAAAGATGTTAATCCCAAAAAAAAACACTTTCTTTTAACGTAAAGTCAATTTAATACAAATTTTTCTCACGTTTTCTTCATTTTAAGTAAAGTAACTTCTTCAGACACACAGACAAACAGCAGTTACACAGTTTCTACAGCATTTAAACCATGTAGCATGAAGTCATGTGACTAATAGCAGCAATGAATTAAAGGTGCAAAGCACAATAATTCAAACACTATTAAAGTAAATCTTAAAACTTACATACTACTTCAAATAAAAAGTGTGTATGCAATCAGTATACAATATACAAGAATTATATTAATGTCATTAGTAAAAAGTTAAAAATACACTATCGTGTACGATTTCTTAATTTAAGCAAACATGAAATATTACAATTCTCATTCAAACCAGGCAAGCAGAAAGCATTAAGTGCTAACTGCCATTCTAGTTCTCGTACCTCTAATAGTACTGGATATGGGCCACCTCTAATTTCAGGAAGTACCTGATCAATAGCTTGGAACATGAAACTATGTCCACCATTTAATGAAACATGTTTGGCTAAAGCATTTTATGTTTTATTTTTGCTAATCGCATAAGAGTGTTTGTAAATTCTCTCACGAAGCTTCCTGTCTGTTTTCCCAATATAGAAAGTCAGATATAAGGTACAGGAAGCTAAGTAAACAACACTCTTGGACTCACAATTCAACTTATGGTTGATGTAAAATTTACATGTGTTCAGTACTCTAAAGGAATTACCTGTTTTTATGTATTTACACATCCTACATGCTCCACACATAAAGGTTCCAGTAAGTCTAGAAGTAGCTTTAGTGCTTTTAATTTCAAAAAAACATTTTAAATTAGTACCTCTTCTATAAACAATACTGGGTGACTGACCAATTCTGTCAACTAGGGAAGAGTTCTTATAAAGGAAACTCCAATTTTTGTGGAGAATTAATCTAAATTGGTCACTGTCTTTACTAAAGGTGGTTATAAAAGTATTGCATAAAGAGGTCTCCCTAGTTTGCTGAGTCATTGAAGGTTTTATAAAGGTAACCAAGTCACTGTTTGGTGACTGTGTAGTTCGAATGGCAACCTGGCTAGGAGGTGACTCTACCAGGTTAACATCAATGACAATAGAAGGTGAGGTCAAGAGTGGTTGAACTATACCTCTACTCTGTTTGTTTACGATTTCTTCATTTAAGTCATTTATTAAACTAACTGGGTAGCCTCTATTGCAAAACATGTCTATTAAGAGTTGACATTCAGAATTAGTCATCTTCATTAGTACACATCCTTGCGGCTCTAATGAGTTGACCTTTCACTATTGAACGTTTTTGCCTGTAAGGGTGTGCACTAGAAAAATGTAAATAGGAGTTGCAATATGTAGGTTTTCTATAAATTTTGGAAACATATCTCCTATCTTTTTTTTGACAGAATTGGCCAGTCACCCAGTATTGTTTATAGAAGGGGTACTAATTTAAAAAGTTTTTTTGAAATTAAAAGCACTAAACCTACTTCTAGACTTACTGGAACCTTTATGTGTGGAGCATGTACGATGTATAAATACATAAAAACAGGTAATTCTTTTAGAGTACTGAACACATGTAAATTTTACATCAACCATAAGCTTGAACTGTGAGTCCAAGAGTGTTGTTTACTTAGCTTCCTGTACCTTATGTCCGACTTTCTATATTGGGAAAACAGACAGGAAGATTTGTGAGAGAATTTACGAACACTCTTATGCGATTAGCAAAAATAAAACAGAAAATGCTTTAGCCAAACATGTTTCATTAAATGGTGGACATAGTTTCAAGTTTCAAGCTATTGATCTGGTACTTCCTGACATTAGAGGTGGCCCATATCCAGTACTATTAGAGGTACGAGAACTAGAATGGCAGTTAGCACTTAATGCTTTCTGCTTGCCTGGTTTGAATGAGAATTGTAATATTTCATGTTTGCTTAAATTAAGAAATCTTACACGATAGTGTATTTTTAACTTTTTACTAATGACATTAACATAACCCTTGTATATTGTATACTGATTGCATACACACTTTTTATTTGAGTTAGTATGTAAGTTTTAAGACTTACTTTAATAGTGTTTGAATTATTGTGCTTTGCACCTTTAATTCATTATAGGTTCATAGGTTCATAAGTTCATACTAGGCTATCTGCCCTAGGGCATTGATAAGCCTAGCCAGAATGTGTTTGGCTTTCGCCACCCATTCTAATTAATTTTGCTTTGCCCTTTTTCGAGGTTAGTATACTGTGCCTCTGTCTAACAGTGACACAGAAGTGATACCCGGGTAAACCTATGATCTCCCATCCACTCATCAAGATTCCTCTTGAAGAGAGTCAGTGAGGGACTCTGCCTAACCTGGACTGGGATTTTATTCCAGAGTGAAGGGAGCTTCTGGGTTATGAATCTGTCCCTCCAGCATGTCCTATTTATTTCAGTGCTGAGGTTCAAGTCTCTTGAGCGTGTTGCTCGATGGGATTTGGATTTTCTGAGGTGCAGCATTCCCATTAATTCTGGGTTGGACATGGCTTTATATGTCAGGCAGAGATCGCCTCTGAGCAGGCGGTATGCCACTGAGTAGAGCTGGAGTTTCTTTAACTGGGCAGCATATGGCATCTGTTTGAGCCCTTTGATCCTATTGGTGAGGTACTTTTGGGGTCTTTCCAGTTGCTGCAGGTGTCTGGTAAGGTACATCCCAAAAGGGGCATTGTACTCAATTATGGGCCTGATGAGGGATGAGTAAAGAGGCACGATGACCTCCCCTGATCTAGATGTGAATCCCTTCATGATTAGGTGGGCTATATAAAATGTTCTTCTAACCACTATGGCCAAGTGGTTGTCAAATGAGAGATTGCTATCAACTTGGGTCCCCAGGTACCTAATTACTTCTTCTGTACTTAATGGATTACCACCTATGTGGTAATTTGTGGGCACTTTGTTTTTGCCAAAGGGGATGACTATACACTTTTTGGCATTTAGCTTGAGGCCATGGCTCTGGCACCAGTTGTCTGTTTCTATGAGACCCTTTTGGAGGATGCTTGTGTCGGCTGGAGAGTCGATTATGGTGCCCAGTTTGCAGTCATCTGCGAACTTGGTCAGCCACAGTCTTTCCGTGTTGACCTGTACCTCCGAGAAATATATACCGAACAAGAGAGGTCCCAGGACTGAGCCTTGTGGGACGCCACTTGTAACTGGTTTGGAGTCTGACATGGCTCCAGCAATTCTAACCATGTGGGTTCTGTCCTTGAGCCAGTTTGCAACCCATCTAGTGACATAGGGGTTTATATTTAAGCTGGTGAGCTTATTTATAATGCCCGAGTGGGGTATTGTATCAAAGGCTTTTGCGAGGTCCAGGTAGGCTGTGTGGACCACCTTCCCCTCGTCAATGGCCTTGGTGACTGTTTCAAAGAAATCAACCAGGTTTAAGAGGCAGGATCTGTCCTT
>NC_056746.1:378401779-378521779 GCF_019279795.1 Protopterus annectens
TACAGGATTTGACTGAAAAACAGTCCCACAACATTTGGCAAATTTTGTGACTAGTGCAGGGAGGTTGCTGATTATACAGAATGTGTCCAAAATATAATGCAAGTACTCCTCTTGGTAAATGTCCTGTTCATGTTAACTCCTGTCCGTTTGACTAGTACACCCTAGTGATTGCATGTATCTGACTGCACCTTGCTGTGCCGAATTCTGAATCGTAGTAGTTTGCAGCACTTTCTTTGAGTTAGCATCATTGGATTATCCTTGCTACTTGTTGCTCCCTGCTGTGTATATCTCAGCTGTGACAAATTGATTATTGTCCTGCTAAATTATATCCTTGTTGTTTCTGACTGTTTACTGTCCTGCTATGTTGTATGCTTGATGTGATAGTATCATTCTGTCGAGCAATTTTGTATACTTGATGCTAACTGTTTACTGCTCTGCTATAATGCAGTCTTAACTGTGATTACATCATACACCTTGTTGTTTTGCTTCTAATTTTCTGCAATGTATTATTACTGGGGGATCCACGCCTACTGTAAATGCCTTGAGTACAGTGTTGTGGCACTCATTCCTATAGTATTGAATTTCTCATGTAGCAATCTGTCTATTGTATTAACCACTTCATAGATTCATAGGACTTTTTGCCTAGTGCATTGAGCACCACATGAAGTCTTGGAGGCAGTGGTATCCATCATGCTTGGATTATTGTGCTGCGGAATCAATGTGATCTGCCCAATACTACACTAATAGTTGGTACTGCATTGTAATAAGCCTGCTGCTTAGGCACTCTAATGAGCTAGACTCCTTGAGTACTGTTGGTTTATTGTGCTGCAGCATCCATGCCTGATATTTAGTTGATACTTATATACTGTATTGCATTGTGCTATCCTTCTAGTGAACTGTATTGAGCTATGTTGATTGCAAATGAACTGTACTATACTGTATTATATGGTATCATATTGTACTGAATTTTGTTATAATGTACTGAGGTCACAACATATTGCACTTCCCAGCAACTGTTTTCAATCCCACTTATATATCATATAGTTACTGCATTGTGCCATACCATACTATACTATACTATACTATACTATACTATACTATACTATACTGTACTGTACTGTACTATACTATACTATACTATACTATACTATACTATACTATACTATGCTACACTATACTATAGCATACTATACTGTGTTGTACTATTTTCACTTAATTCATTGTACTCTTATACATCATGTAGCTCTGCCTCTCCCCTAGATAGACTAAGTATCACCAAATTCAAGAACTGCATAAAAAGTTTGCACCTGACATCTCTACATTAATCATGGATCCTCATTCGGTTTCTTCCCCATCTGTTGTCAGCTTTCTAGCACCAGGCACTCTGAGGCAGTGTATAAACTTCCACATGCTTACTGGTAACCATTTGATATTGCCACAGGATAAGTATCAGTACCCATACTGGCAGTGCATCTTTACACTGCAAAACAAGTGTAACATGTTCCTTTGTGAAGGTACACCAAAAAAAAAAAAAAAACACTTCCAAATGTGCAAAACTTCCTAGGGGTGGCACTGCAGATACATGTGTCATTCCATACAACATAAAGCTTCTGCCATCAACACCACAGACAAGTGTCACCAGAATGGTCTGTCTCAGCCCTTAAGGTTACAATAGTAGTCCACAAACCATTGTAATGCACTTGTAATAAGTGACTCCATAGTTTAGCATACCACTGCATCACCCACAAGGCTGAACAAAAGCAGGAAAACAGCCAGCTGCCCCTCAGGAGCTAGAATTTGCCATATCACCCAGGCGCTCAAGTACAGTCACCCCAAGTACAAATATGATGCAGTCATTGTCCACATGGGTGTAAATAAATTAAGATGCACTCCCCTTGGACTGTATGAAGAGATACATGGTGGAGCTCTCTGATATGTGTCTAAGGCTGGAAAAAAAACTAGTTTTAAGCAGAATCCTACTGTCACAGAGAATGATGCTACAACATAAACAAAAGATGATTAACTTTAATAACTGGCTAAGCTACTGGTGTTATTCTCTGTGAACTACAGTCACCAAGACTGTGGTGACAATATGAGCAAAAACATGGTTGAATTTAATAGCTGGTAAAGTTATTGGTGTCATTCTGATTGGGTCATATGTGTGTCAGCCTAGAGGAAGATGGAACTTGTTTTGCCGGAGATGATACGCTCCTATATTATCACAGCTTTTTCTTATTGCCTGAAGCTTTCTCTACCCTCACAAAGCCTTTTTCTAGATAATGTCAGTCTACTCAAGCTACTGACCAAGTAAATACAAAACACAGTGCAGCACATATCAGTGAAGTGCTACTCACTGCTCAGAGTCTAAATAAGAAAATGCCCACCTGTGAGGCCTTTCTAACTCTGGAAATGGTGAATATTTGCATTGTGAATAAAACCTGGTTCCAGAACTGTGACAACACTTCTTCAGGATATGGCTTTTCTACGTACAACTTGTTAGGCCCACAAGTATAGACAGCAGTGCCAGTAACACTGGTGGTGGTGTGCCTGTCCTTATCTAAAAAAAAATCTTTACTTCTAGACTTTTCAACCAGGAGAATCACCTTGAAACCTTTATATCTTAATATCAGTAAACAAGACTTTGCACCACATATTGGCTAACTGCAGAATCATCTCCAGCATACTCACAAATAATGAAATATAGCTTAATAAATGACAGTCCCCCTCCATGTACCTGAATACCATATTTTTTCTAGAGCTTTAACTACACCTTCACAGATTGGCACATGTACACTTCTACAAATAAATAAGCACAAGGTTTCCTGTAAACTCCCTGGATCAGATATCAGGCACCCTAACTAGGGTTGCCAACAGACTTACTCTTGTCCTCTAGAATACAGCTCCTGCGTGTTCCTTACTCACTGTGATACCATCACTAGTTAAACATGATCACTGCATTGTGCTATTCACCCTAAAATCCTGAGAAAAGGTCAACAACTAGCCTCACCATTTTTAGAGATTTGTCTAAGGCCACTATCCTTGCTTGTGATCAATGAGGATTTGAGAGAGTTTAGCAGTGCCCCACCTTCAGGATGAACCCATAGCAAGTACTGCACCATATACTCAAAGGTTTATACTCAAATCTCAGCTCCTGCATACAGGTTTATGTTCCCATTCACCACAAATAAAAGTCCAAGTTCACAAATAGACACCAGTGATGGAACACTGAACACTATTACAAATTAACTCTACAATAAAAGGAAATTAGTGCACAGCCTAAAGAATATAACAAAGACTCAGTGTGTTAAAATGAGCCACAATAGGGTTAGTAATGATCAAATCCTCCAGAGCTAATTTTAGCCAATAAATTGCTACATCAACAAAGGGTAATCACAACACATTCCTTAATTATGTAAATAAACTCAGAAATACACACCTTGGTAACAATCTTAACTTTAATGGCATTACCCACTCAAACTATGGAAATATGTCTTATATTTTTGCAGATAAATTCAGCTCCAACTTCTCCAAACCTCCCAATATAAAGTATCCACTTGGTAGCCTTCTGTAATTAAACTTTAACAGATTTTAAAAGCACTTTCCAAAACCAAAATTAGCAACTTTGTGGATGAAGATAACATACTAAGCTGTTTCTAGATCAGTATGACATACTCCCATTAGGCTTGCATCTCATTAAACTATGCAACCACAACATCTCCACTGGATATATGCCTGAGACCTGGAGAAGGGATACAGTAGTCCCTCATACAAAAAGGAGGGCCCTGCATGGGCACTGGCAACTATAGGCCTATCAGCCTCACTAGCATCATTTGCAAAATGATGGGCATATCATCATGGACCTCATAAACATGGGTGTAGAGAGCATACAATCCCTATTCCCAGCCCAATTTGAATTTGTGAAAGGAAGGTCATGCCTATTATTTTTTTGAATTACCTGAAAGAGTCACTAAATGCACTAGATGATGGTAACTTTGTACATGCAGTTTACTACAATTAACAAGGTTTTTATTTTATACCCCACTCAGACATCATCAAAAACCTTGTGAAACTCCATTAAATTCCTTAAGTAACCCACTAGATTTCCAACTGTCTGATTGCTATAAATCACTCAGTTAGAGTTAATGGCACATTACACTTCAAGAGCCTTACTATCAGTAGTGTTCCCCAGGACTACATTATGGGATCAGTTCTATTTGGCATGTACTTCTCTGATGTCCATCTGACATTAAAGACCTCTGGCTGAACAAATTCACAGATGCCTACAAGCTTAGATCCACCATCAGTCTCTGTAAAGACACTGATATCCTCCGAGAGGGTCTAAGTCGAATAAACTTGTGACAGAATCACAGCCCAAAGCTGAAAACCAAAATATGTAACCTTGTACAGTTTGCAAAAAAAACTCAGGTATACCTGGTGTCCTCTGTCATCCAGAAATCCTTCTATCTTGCCCAACTGATTATTAAGGGTACCTCCTCTCAGTAAAAAAATATATAGTTTCTCTTTATTTGTCCTTGACAGGAAGATGGTAAAATAAAATACTTGAAAAACTCAACTTTAAACAACATGAATGGTCAGGTTTTATTAACAAAAATGCAAGCATTTTCAGTACTCAAAGAAGCATTGATGAAAATGCATTTGTATTTTTGCTAATAAAGCCTAACTGTTCATGGTTTTCAAATCTGCCTTTTTCACGGATAAGAGTTTTATTTGTAATCAGTACTAAACCCTGTCTGTTTATCCTTCTTTGTTCATATGAAATAAAATGCCTTGTACCTAACCAAACAACTAACTCCAATGTGAAATTGCGGTTACAAGCTCACTAAGTAACCCAGAGCATCTAAAAGCCTTGTCTCTTTGCATGTCTCCTACAGACTCATATGTGGTAGTCTATGCCAGGGCTACAATTCTATAAATGGCCCAGTTCTGTTCAGCCTGCTACATTTACATAAAACTGGTAGTAGCTCAAATAAAAGATCACCTGATCTAAATCTATATTGCAATATAAAAAGGCCTTGCTGCCATGTAAGTTGTTGCTTCCACCTCTGGAAAAAACTCCTCCTTTCTGTAAAGCAAAGAAAATCCTTCATTATTTATTTATTTATTTTTATTTTACATTTGCTGACCGGGATTGTCCGACTGAGCTGAAGAGCCCTTTTTCAGCAGAGGCCAGGGGAGAAAACCTCCAACATATTAAACAATTTTCATTATAAATTAGCATTAAACAGCAATGTTACAGGATTATTACAAGGCATTAAGTAGCAATGCAATGCAATGTTATACAGTGTCAATAATCAGGAGTATAGCAAAATATTTCAGGATGTATAAAAAAAAATATGTCATTAAGATGAATATAGTTTTTGGGGTAAGTGGTTACAAAAGCCCAGTTTTATCATAATGTAGTTGCATTAAGGCAAGGCAATTACAATAGAATGTTTCTCTGAGGCGATTTGCTTAATAGATTTTAGAAGACAGTAGAAAGAGTAGTCAAGGAAGATTAGAGAGAGCTAGTGAGGAGAGTGAGTTAAGGGCAGAAAGTAGATTAAGGTATGAAAAGTAGGGGATGTTAAGGAGGGAGAGTGCAGTGGCAGGACCAGTGACTTTTAAAGTGCTCTTTGGTGGCTGTCTTAAATTGTTTAGGATGTGTAAGGGTCCTGATTTCTAGTGGGAACCTATTCCATGCAATAGTGGGGTGATAGCTGTACATGTTGCGTCCAAATTTAGACTTGGGTTTGTAGATTTGTAGTAGGTCTTGATTTGAGCTTCGGAGAGGTTTGGAGGGAGAATAATGGGAGATGAGAGGGGATAGTGCTGGGCAGTAGGAAGGCTGGTATAGGATAGATTGTATGATCTGGAGCTGAGAGAGAAGAAGATGTTGGGGTAATTCAAGCCAGTTTAGGTGTTTTAGAGAGAGACAGTGATGGGATTTGTAGGTTTGTTGGGCAGCAAATCTAGCTACCTTGTTGTAGGTAGATTCAAGTTTGGTCAGGAGTGCTGAGTTAAGTTTTGTGCGAATTTGAGAATTGTATATTAGACTGGGTAGAAGGTAGGTAAAAGAGAGAGTAATCTTGGCTTCAGAGGTAAGGAATTTCTTGTTATCGTAAAGGAGCCCTAGTTTTGAATGTGTCTTTTTGATACAGTTATTAACATGCAAGTCAAATTTAAGCTGATCGTCGATGGTTACGCCCTAAGAGCTTAGTGCTGGATTCTACCTGAATGGGAGTGCTATTAAGAGACTGTATGGAGAAGGAGGGTTTAAAATTGTTGAACTTTTTTGGTAGGAAGAGTAACAGCTTTGTTTTTTTAGGGTTAAGGATGAGCTGGTTGTTGGAGAGCCATGTTTCAACTAAGTTAAAAGATGCCTGAGTAGCTGAGAAGAGCTTAGAGGGAGAGTTGGCTGTGGTGATGACTGGAGAGTCATCTGCGTATTGCAGAAGGTATAGAGCGGATTAGTAAAGATATTAAAAAGTAAAGGCCCTAGGATAGACCCTTGAGGTACACCCATTTTTACAGGGAGAGAAGGGGAGTGTGCAGAGTGCCATCTCATTGATTGAGATCTATTTTATATATATATATATATATATATATATATATATATATATATATATATATATATATATATGTGAAAAAACACGAACAAAGCCCAAAATGTGATATCAGCAAAACAAACCCAGCTGGAAGATACTGCCAAAACTCCACTTCTAGTAATTCAGAAGCCAACAAAACTCCAAAAAGAAGCACAATGTTAATAGTACAAAAATCTTTTCCTTTATTGACGTTAGCGCTTTCACAGGTGTCCCTGCTTCATCAGACGTTACAAACAAACAGTTATCTTGCATCATTATATAACAGATTTAAAACACATCACTTCCTAATCTGATGACATCATTTCCCTTGTAAATTAAAGGGCCATACACTCAAATGAAGCAGCAAAAGTTCTTCCGTAAATCATTTACAAGCACAATAGGCATATCAAACTAAGCATTGTCAAAAAATAACAAAAATAAAATTTCTATCAAACAACACAACATACATGCGTGGATATTCACTTAAAAATATAGTATAAAACGAAATAAAAATAAAAATAATAAAGCATTCCCAAATAACCCTTGTAGTACTATCATTTCATACTACAAGAATTCCAATATTAGCCTACCATTTAGAGACTCTCAGTAGCGCATCATATCGCATAATCAATCCCAAATGGTACCCACATTAAAACCATTATAGAATGATAAAACACTCCCAGGCAGACCCTACAATACTACATAAATCTATTGCCAGTCTGCCATTTAACTATTCAAACTGTAGGAAGCACACTATACCTAACTGTCATATTCTAAGTGATATTTATATTAGATCCTATATATAACATCATGCCAATACTAGCCTGAATAGATATAGTGACCCTTTAAAATAATTAAAACATATACTTAAATCGATACTGTACGTATATCAAGCACTAAACATCAAATAAAATCTATCATTTAATGGATCTATTCTTCAAGTATGGTCTCAAAGGGACGGAGTCATTAAGACCTCTCCCCCTGTGAGCAGCAAGACGTAAAATCCACTCAGTTTCTGATAATTCAGTTTGATTAACTAGGTCCCCCCCCCTTAAATTCTCTCTCTGGACATGTAACACTTGAAACATAAAAGTATGTTGATTGAACTGCAGCATATGTCTGGAAATTGCACTACAACTATCCTGTCTGTTGAAACAATACAAGTGGTCCCGAATACGTTCTCTTAGAGAACGATTGGTCTTACCCACATAAAACATAAAACATCTCTGGCAGGTAGCTACATACACAAGATTCCTAGTATTACAGTCCGCCCGGCACCTAATCTGCCAGAGTTTACCATCGTTGGAATTCCTGAAAAATCTAGACAGGTCCACATAAGAACATTGAGGGCAAGAACCACACCTTCTGGTTCCTAGATCAATTACTGAATTATTCAGCACATTCATGGTAGATAAATTAGGAAAACACAACTGCTGTTTTAGACTCTTAGAGTTATTAAAGACATATTGCGGACAATTCCCTACAATCTTACAAACTTCCTTGTCCACAGTTAAAATATTCCAATTGTTTGTTATTGCCTTTTGAATTATCTCCAGATTCTTAACATACGGTATTGCTATACACTGTGTATTGCCAATATCACAGGACTTCCTCTTACATACATACTCATGATCTGAATAGTAGGGCTTACCCCTACTATCCCTCAGCTTAACCACATCATTACAAACTTTCTCAACTACTGTATGATCATAACCCCTCCTACACACATCACTACTCAATTTACTTAGTTCCTGATGAAAAGAAACATCATTGGAACAAAGTCTAGAAATCCTCAGACCCTGTCCTTTAACTACATTAGCAAAAGTTCTGGGATGATGCATGCTGTCCGCTTGCAAAAATGATGTTCTATGGCATTTCTTCCTAAAAACATTAGTGTTGTAAGAGCTACCTTCACGGGTTATAGTAACATCTAGAAAATCGATGGATTCGTTCGAATAATCCATTGTAAATTTGAGGAAACAATTCAACCCATTAACATGTTCAAGGAAGGAACTCAATTCGGCACCTGTTCCCTGCCATAGGAGAAAGAGGTCGTCCACAAAGCGTCTATAAAAGACGACCTGCGGATGAACTAATAAGACCTCTCTCTCCCAAGATGCCAATACGAGATTGGCATACGTATTGGCACAACTGGTGCCCATCGCCACACCAGTACATTGCCGATATAATCTGTCTGAAAAAATGAAAAAATTGTTGTCAAGTACTGTCTCAAGGAGTAGAGTCAAAAAATCAACCTCAGTGATCGACAGAGTTTCACACAACAAATCTTTAACCATAGCAATACCATCAATGTTAGGTATGCAAGTAAATAAGGAAACTACATCTAGAGTTACCATAAGAAGAGTCTCCACATTACCAAAATCTTGGACAAACTTATAGAGATCAGTTAAAAAATGTCCAGTGTCCCTTAAGACATGCTGAAACCTATTAAGTGTGTTCCTCAGCCTATTGTCCAGGTAAATGGACAAGGGTTGCGTAATCCATCCTTCCCCTGCAACAATAGGCCTAAAAGGAGGATTACTTGCATTCTTATGGACCTTGGGTAGTCCATTTATGGAAGGTATTACAGGATGTTCAACCTTAAAATAATCATACAGATCTGATGTCAAAAGGCCTAAAGACTTACATTCAAGTAACATGTCACATATCATAGAACATGCTTTTTCCACATCTAACATAGTTACTTCAATATAAGCATCAGTGGAGAGCATATTGTTCATAGAGTCAATATAAAAGTCTCTGTCCAGAACAACTATTAGTCCACCCTTGTCTGCTGGACGTACAATAATACGATCGTTATCCTTCAGGGCAGAAATAGCATTCAATTCTTGCAAAGTCAAGTTGTCATCAGAGTCATTCCCAGTGCCCTTAAAGCTATCATAAAGCTCATTTTCCACGGCTTTAACAAACAAATCAAGCTCAGACGTTAGCCGAGGGTTAAACAAACTTTTAGATTTAAAAACATGCTCACCTTTAGTGGTCGTGTCCCTAAATATAAGTTTGAGATTCACATTCCTAGCAAACGATCTAATTGCTAGTAAAATCTCACTGATGTCAGCCCTTCTACTTGGAACGAACGATAATCCCTTGTTAAGGACACTCATTTCAACTTTAGACAACACATGATTGGAAATATTCCAAACTAACGACTCAGCCCTCCTGCATTGTTGTGAGTCCAGAACTCCATGTTGGTGTCCCGACGCTTGGCCCCTCTGTTGTAATCCAGGTCTACCGACCTCTTCCTCCCCTGCCGTATGGGGAGGGGCGCTGTTGGAAAATCCTGTTGAGTCGTGGTCTTCAACTTATCCAGTTGTATTTTACGTCTCACTGCTGTCCCAGTGGCGTTGGATGTCTCATCACCCATGTCCCGTACATTGCGATCCTCTGCTGGAGTAAAATACACTGACGTGACCGATTTAGGAGATAGCAGTGCTTCACATAAGCCATCATGTGCGTTGGCCTGAGGGGCACCCCCCTCACTGACCACACCTCCATCCCTTCGATTAATGTTAGTTACTGGAGGCCTCACACCACTAGTGATACTGTCATTATGACCTTGTGGTGCGTCAGCTCCTCTGCTACTTCTCTTATAAACAGGCCGATTTTCATTATTAGCAGTGTTGTTTCTACTCAGAGCATTCGTCTTAGGCCAAACAAAGACGTTGTTATTGTCAAAATCCTTTTTGTCCCTAAGGAGCTTCTTCTTTTTCTGAGCCAATAAACTGGTCTCATACCGTGTTACCCGATCCATTAATTCATGTAAAAATAGATCAGTAGCATCATTGCCCGTAAGTTCTACAAGCTTAGACTGCTGTTCAATAATAGTGTCTAAGATTTCAAGCTCCTTCGGTTTAAAAAAGTCAACAAGCAATTCCATGTAAGCCATACTGGCTCTTAAATTAATTTTTTGCCACCGCATCAACAGTTCAGGATATACATTGCCATACGTTGGCATATTTAATATACGAAGCCCTCTCGGGATTACCTTATTATGCATACTGGCCTCCATATGATAGCGCTGGCACTGTAGACGTTTGTATCTAAAAAAGTTGTTCTCCATGTCTCTCATAACCTGCCTAGCCATGATTTCATTATCCGGATTCAAGCTCTCATTTACAACTGGCAGATTCATATCAAGGGCCAATAGTGGATTGGTAATGTCTCTTAAAATATGTCTCAATGATCCAAGCGAACCCACTGGTATACGATCCGATTGATCAGTACGATCCTTGTCTGGCATACCTTCCATCCCAACGAAATGTGAAAAAACACGAACAAAGCCCAAAATGTGATATCAGCAAAACAAACCCAGCTGGAAGATACTGCCAAAACTCCACTTCTAGTAATTCAGAAGCCAACAAAACTCCAAAAAGAAGCACGATGTTAATAGTACAAAAATCTTTTCCTTTATTGACGTTAGCGCTTTCACAGGTGTCCCTGCTTCATCAGACGTTACAAACAAACAGTTATCTTGCATCATTATATAACAGATTTAAAACACATCACTTCCTAATCTGATGACATCATTTCCCTTGTAAATTAAAGGGCCATACACTCAAATGAAGCAGCAAAAGTTCTTCCGTAAATCATTTACAAGCACAATAGGCATATCAAACTAAGCATTGTCAAAAAATAACAAAAATAAAATTTCTATCAAACAACACAACATACATGCGTGGATATTCACTTAAAAATACAGTATAAAACGAAATAAAAATAAAAATAAAAATAATAAAGCATTCCCAAATAACCCTTGTAGTACTATCATTTCATACTACAAGAATTCCAATATTAGCCTACCATTTAGAGACTCTCAGTAGCGCATCATATCGCATAATCAATCCCAAATGGTACCCACAAAAAAAAAATATATATATATATATATATATATATATATATATATATATATATATATATATATATATATATTATCTTGAAATTTAACTTAAATAAATGGATAGGAAAGTGCAGATTTACCCAGGTCTAGTATCTCTATCTCCTTTGGACGTGGGATAATTGGGTGTACTAGTGAAAGGTATTAAAAGGCTTAACTGGTCTATCACCTAGTAGCAACCTATGTCAAGCTCACTGGCTTTATTGTTGGAAGATAAGAATATGAGTTTATTCCCACATCGTGTATTTGGATTTATTTTCCAATGATGACACCGCAGAATGGCCTAAGGGGCAGGGGGGTGTTGTACTCCTTAGTATGTCATCCTTCAGATGAGATGTCAAACTGAGGCCCTGGCTGCCTGAAAAAGTGGCAAAGATCTCATTTCACTTAAAAAGAAGTAGGGGAGTCCCCCAGTATTCTGCCTAAATTTCCCCTATCAGTATGACTACCACCTCAGGTATTGTTTGAAATGAGGCTACTAACCTAGTCAGACTAAGCCAGACAACAAAATATAAAATGAATAAATAAATCAGACCTATGAACCTATGCTATTTACTTGGGTCCACATATAACTCATCATATCTTCTGCAAATACCAGAAGGAGAGATGACTTGCTGAAGTTATTAGTTACACTTGACGAGCCTGGTCTGCAAAGCTATGGAGAGGATCATTATGGAACTCATAAACAAAGACATTGGGGACCTACAGACATTGGATCCTACCCAATTTGGCTTTGTCAAAGGCAGATCCTGCCTTTTGAACTTGGTCGACTTTTTTGAAACCGTCACTAAGGCCATTGATGAGGGTAAGGCAGTTCACACAGCCTACCTTGACCTTGCAAAAGCCTTTGACACAATACCCCACTCGGGCATCATAGACAAACTCATCAGTTTAAATGTAAACCCATATGTCACAAGATGGGTTGCAAACTGGCTCAAGGACAGAACCCACAGGATCAGAGTTGCTGGAGCTATGTCAGACTCTAAGCCAGTCACAAGCGGTGTCCCACAGGGCTCAGTCCTGGGACCCCTCTTGTTCGGCATTTATTTTTCCGAGGTACAGGCAAACATAGGAGGATTGTGGCTGACAAAGTTCGCAGATGACTGCAAACTGGGCGCCATAATTGATACTCCAGCGGACACAAACATCCTTCAGAGAGGCCTCATAGAAATGGATAATTGGTGCCAGAGCCATGGCCTTAAGCTGAACGCCAAAAATGTATAGTCATACCCTTTGGGAAAAACAAGGTACCGACAAATTACCACATAGGCGGTAATCCATTAAGCACGGACGAGGTAATCAGGGACCTAGGGACCCAGGTTGACAGTAACCTCTCATTTGACACTCACATTGCCAAAGTGGTTAGGAAGACCTTCTATATTGCCAACCTTATCATGAAGGGTTTCACATCTAGATCAAGAGAGGTCATTGTGCCCTGTACTCTTCTCTTATCAGGCCAATGATTGAGTACAATGCCCCATTTGGGATGTATCTCACCAGACACCTGCAGCAGTTGGAAAGACCCCAAAAGTTCCTCACCAAGAGGATAAAGGGTCTTAAACATATGTCATATGCTGCCCGACTGAAAAACTCCAGCTCTATTCAGTCGCATACCGCCTACTCAGAGGTGATCTGTGCCTGACGTACAAGGCCATGTCCAATCCTGAATTAATGGACATGCTCCACCTCAGAAAATCCAAATCCATCAGAGCCACGAGAACAAGTGACTTAAACCTCAACACAGAAATAAATAGAACGTGCTGGAGGGACAGATTCATAACCCAGAGGCTCCCTACACTCTGGAACAGAATCCCAGTCCATGTTAGGCAGAGCCCCTCACTGACTCTATTCAAGAGAAATCTCGACGAGTGGATGGGAGATCGTAGGTTTACCCCGGGGGTCATCTCTGTGTCACTACTAGACAGAGGCATAGTAAACTAAACCCTAAAAGGGCGTAGTATTCTCATCCTAAGGGGTGGTGTAAGCCACATACACTCTGGCTAGGCTTATAAATGCCCTAGGGCAGATAGCCTAGTACGAACCTATGAACCTATGAACCTATAAGTATTAGTAGACACTGTATATTAGGCAGTGAATGCTTCATCACAGAGTAGAAACAGGGCTTTTGGTCATATCACACAACTTAACTGTGCCATTGACCAAGATAAAATATGTCAGAGCAAAAAATGTAAAGTTTTCCTTTTTCCCTTGTGGTGAAGTAAATTCAGAAAAAAAATTATATTAATTGGGGATACTGCCAATGCAACATCTTAACTGGAGCATATGGGGGTTTTGACCCCATAGAATACTGATTTTAGCTTATTGGCTTTGGCCACCTTGTTCAGGCTGATAACACATTTTGGCTTCTGGTAAACAGCCAAACAACTAAGACCCTTGCAGATGCAGTAGGCTTATATATAACATCATGTCAACCAGGTGACAGACAAAAGGGAGAGATAAACAGAGGCAGAAGATGGATATATGATGACTGTGTAAAGTCTAGTATGACCAGCACTTGTCTGCTTCCATTTCCTCTCCTGTTTCAACTGGCTGCTGGCCAGAGTTGCGACAGAAACCTCTATGAGCTTCTAGCTCTTTTTCTTGGAACCATGTTGGGTGGTATTTTTGTGGAACTGTGTTCCATGGTATTTTATGCATTTAGTTACAAGTTTATAATTATTAAGGTAGTGGCACAGATCCCCTGACATTGTTCACAGCCTCTTTACATGTCACTTGCAGAGTGAAGCAGTCCAGTGTCAGAGTTCTAAATGTGAGTTATGTTGCATTTAGACTGAAGCATGGTAATCAACAATGAACCATTTGTATTATGCTAAACATAATTGTCTAAAACATAGTTCATATTCAAAGATCAAATCCACATTGTTTAATATAATTTAAGAGTTTCTTGATAAAATGTGTGGCCTGTTCACAGTTAGAAAGAATTTTTTAAAAATAACTATCAGGTTGTAACCATGACCTAACATGTTTTGATTTTATATAGGTTTATAGGTATACATTAGGATAATGACCACCAGGGTCTTTATAAGTCTAGCTATGCAATCCAACCCAATTGTGTCTGCATGTATCATGGGCATTTATTAGGAGGAGCACATTAGGAAGTTTCTAGAGATTATATGGGTGGGCTATGTTATTTTGGGCATTACCGTCTGCCTCTGTCTATCAGAGACACATGTGCAAAACCTGGGTTTGAATTTCCGATTTCCTATCCATTAGTCCAAGCTACACTTAAATAGGGTTAGGAATGGACTCTGCTTCACATGGATGGGGAGCCTGTTCAAGAGCATGGGAATCCTCTAAGACACATATCTCACCAACATGTCTTATTTATGTCACAAGCAAAAGTTATATCCTTGGATCAAGTGGTTCTGATGTTGTTTATTTTGTGGATGTGTTAAAGGTCCATCAGAGCTGGATGCGAGGATGCCTTGTATGCTAGGCATAAATCAACACTTAGTATCCTTTAGGAGACAGAGTACAAACATAAAGCTTAAAGGTGATCTGTATATAGGACAATGTGTTTACATCTTGGATTCTCCTGGTAAGAAACCTTTGTGGGAATTCCAGCTGTTGCATATGTCTGGTCAGGTACATGCCAGAGGGGACATTATACTCCATGATTGCTCTGATAAGGGGCAAATAAAATGGCAGTATGGCATCCTTGTACCTGGATGCCATGCCCTTACTTACAAGTTCTGTGACATAGAATGATTTTATTAACCTTGTCCACATGTTGTTCAAAGGCCAGATTACTGTCTACACATGTTCCCAGATCCCTGACTAGGGTTATCTTATAGATAAAGTAATTGTCCAGGGTGGTATTTTCCCAAAAGGCACTACAATGCATTTCTTGGCATTGAGTTTTAGTCTGTGACTTTAGCATCAGTCATTTGCCTGTGTTAGGCCCTCTTGCAAGATGTTTGCGTCATGGGAGGGCATCTATAATAGCTCCCAATTTGCAGTCATCTGCAAACTTGTTTAGCTAAAGGCCTTTGACATTAGCCTTTACTTCTGAGAAGTAGATGCCAAATAGAAGCAACCCCAACATGGAGTCCTGAGGTACGCCACTGGTCTCTTAGTAGAGGTGGGCTCACCAATCCTGACTTCCTGGGTTGTGTCTGTGAGCCAGCTGGGAATGCAGCAAGTTATGTAGGGGTTTATGGCCATTTCAGTAAGTTTGTAAGGTATTATATCAAATGCCTTACCATGTCCATGTAGGCAGTATGCAGTTTTTCCCTCATCCATTGCCTTGGTGACCTTCTCAAAGAAGTTCACCAGGTTTAGTAGGTGTGACCTTCCCTTGACAAAGTCATGGTGGCTTGGGCCCAGTGTGTGAAGATTCTCTATGTCTTTGTTAGTCATTTCCATGAAAGTTCATTCCATGGTTTTGCATATTAGCCTAGTCAGACTAAAATGGTCTGCAATTTCTGTGGTTATTTGATGGCCCAGCCTTGCAAAGTGGGATAACCATTGCAACCTTCCATTCTCATGGTACTAAGCCTGTTTTGAGGCTATAGTTAAAACGTGACACAAGTGGTCCTGAATGGTCATGTTTCAAGCTATTTAAGAGGCATCTTGGAATATTGCTGAGGCCCATTAAGGCTGTGTTTTTGGCCTTAGTGAGCAGTGCAAGGACCTGCTTCATGTTAATAGTTGGGGGGTTATGCTAGTAGGTATTTCATGGAGGATAATGGAGCAGAGTGGGGGGTGAAATTGGAGCTGAATTTATCAGCCAGCATTTTTGCTATGACGTCTGCTCACTGAAGGTGGTACCATTGACCACTTGTTCAACACGCTGATCTGTGCTGCCTTTGATATTTTGGACATGACTTCAGCCTATGAGACTGCTTGACTTCATAATTGGCCTTGATGGACTTAATTAGTCCTCCTAGTTTCCTGTTCAGTTTAATTAAAAAGCTCTTATCATTATAGGAGTTGCTCTTCCTGATTTTAGCCATGACTTTTTTCCTTTTGTTAAATACCGTATTAAGGTTGGGATCCCACCAATGTGGCTTGTTTTCATAGTTTGTTTGCTAGTAGGTGTAGCAGTCTTGTACAGCCGTTTACGTGGTTGTACAGGGTCTCTGGGAACAATTCTACATAGGTTGCTGTGAACTCAGGTTTTGAAGGAGAAGTAAATTTTACCAAACTGTTGCTTAATAGGATGTAGTTTGCTCCAGTATAATTCCTAACTGTTACAAAGTTTGAGGATATACCAAACTGATTTTTATTTCAAAGGAGATAGCTTTGTGGGCCAGCTTCACCAGAGATGATTTGAAATAGTGGGGGGGAGTTAAACGCAGTCCCATACTGGTGAGTACCAGGTCCAGTATATCACTATCTGACCAAGTGTATTTGTGTTTGAATAAAGTCCAGGAATATATGTAGTATATATATATATATATATATATATATATATATATTTATATATACGTGTGTGTGTGTGTGTGTGTGTGTGTGTGTGTGTGTGTGTGTCTGTGTGTGTGTAATGACATGAGTGTGTGACAACTTGCCAGCAACATTTACTTTGACAGTCACTTCATCAATTAAAACTAATCGATGATAACATCAGTTTTACAGAAGCAACACCAAAGCAAGGAGCAAGTCACCCTGCAACCCACACCCCCCCATATATTAATATATATATATATATATATATATATATATATATATATATATATATATATATATACATATAGTGTATGTACCCGCGGTGGTGGTGCTGCGGTAGCGTTGTCGCGTCACAGTAAGATGCTGTCCAGTTCGATTCTCAGATAGAGCATTTTCTGCGTGGAGACATGCGTGAATGGGCGTATGTTCGTTGAAGGTTGTGCGTCAGGCCTGGCAAGCCGGTACATAAAAATCAACTGCCAATCATTAGCAGACCGGAGTTTCGCTGTGGCGACCCCTAACTGGGAAAAGCCGAAAGACACAAACAAATAATGTGTGTGTGTGTGTGTGTGTGTGTGTGTGTGTGTGTGTGTGTGTGTATATATCTGTCTATATATATATATATATATATATATATATATATATATATATTTCTTGTTTCTGATCACTTTAGATTTACTCTAAAATGAAGGCTCATTTAACATTCACTCTTTTGAGTTTTCAGTATTTTGTGACTCATTTGTATGTGTGTGTATAGATATAGATATAGATATGTATAAGCATAAAAACACAAAAGCTTTATGCTTTTATTTAAAAAAAAAGCAGTGAATAACAAAATTAACGAAAACAAAAAGCATTATAAAAGGAAAACTATTTCCTTTTACAATGCCCTTACCAAAGTCATACCACTACACACTAACCACGTTTGTCAGAATACTGGTAGTGTTATGGAAAAGATTTTTGCAAAGTAAGGTGCAAGGGTGGTGTTAGGGGCAGGAGCAGGTCAGGGTAGAAGGCATTAATAAAGATGGACAGGGGAGCTTCACTCAGGGTGCCAGCTCACCTACTTATTGCTGTGTTCCATTGCACTTGTGGTTCCATTCCAAAATGTGCAAGTTTAGTCTGTTTGATACTACCTTAGGACAACAAGTATAATGCAAATGTAATTATCCCCCTTTTTTATACAGCCATGCTACATTCAGAAGCTGATTCTTAGTCTGTTACACTGTAATAACATCTTACAGTGCTGTTATCCGTGCAATATGCATCCATACCTATATTTATAATGAAGTCTAAATCCTCTGTATTATATATTTAATTATTAAGTAATGCATTGTTGTAAATGTTGTTTAATGTTTTACTTATTCACAGTCACTCCTCGCTATGGTTTGTATATGCAACCTTTGTCAAATGCTGTACTAGCAGTATTGCATTTTTTTCTTTGTACGCCTAAATGCATTTCTTACTTGTCATTCCCTTTACTACTGTGGCCTGGGTCATTGCTGAAGACATTCCCTAGACCAGTTCACTTACACAGTTAACGAATAATAAATAAATAAATAAATAAATAAATAAATAAGCAAACCTTGATAAGTATATGATGACCAAGAAGTACCAACCAGGGATACTGGCAACCAAGCCTTTCTAAAGCCAATAGTTAATAAATCTAACAGCCAAATATATAAAACTAGAAATAAAGCAAACAAACAAACAAAAAAAAACACTCCTTGGATTTAGATACTTAAAAAATGTTCCAACACTCTTTCTCATGTCAAGCTTGTCATAAGACTATTTCTGGTATGCATATGTACCCCAAGGAACTTAAGAAACAGCAGTAATACATCATTGCAACTGCAGGAAAGACAAATAGTGTAATATGAAATGAAAGTACATTCACTATAGTTTTCAGCACTGCCCAAAGAAATTGTCTCTTAACAATCAAATAAACAGATACATTTTAAACTGTCACAAGAAATCCTTAGAGTTTATTGCTAGTCATATAGCAGACCATCATAAATCGGTCATTTAAGTCCCAGTAGACTTCAGAGTTTTATACGAACATGCATTTTTGATGAGTTAATAAGGTATTGACATACCTGCCATCAGCTAAATAAATATAAACTGAGTCAAGAAGAGAACCACTTAAGGTCAGAGATTTCCTCATGAAATCTTATACAGACCTATAGGCATTATAAACCACATAAAATGCTATTACCCTGAAATAAATTATGGTGCTGAATTCTAAATATGTAGCTTAAACTGTTTCTCATCTCCTGGCCTTTTAACATCCCACCAAAAACCCAAGTATCACCACAGCCACCAAGTTAACAACCTAGATTTCTTCATTAACAAAATTAAACAAATATAATAGTCAAAAGCCATACTGAAAATTGGACTTCCTATCACTTGTTTTCCTCTAAACTATAAAATCAGACTGTATGAATAATATAAATGCACATCTATTAAGACTAGCATTCAACAGAAGTATGACCCTCCTGGGCTTCAGGCTTGTATTCTTGCAGACCTTTAGCAGAATCATTATTTCATATCAATTGCTATTGGTTCCTCCGGTGAAGAAAAAAAAGACAATGCACATTAATAAATGTATGTTGCTCTACCTATTTTGACATATCTGGATGCTTATGTTGGCGGAAAAAAACTTGGAGGTATCTGACAGCATCAGACATTTAAAGCAGTTATATAAGAAACTATAGGAAGAAGGTGAAATGCTCCTGGCTGGTCTTGCATTTATGTTTTAACTTAATGCAAGTATTTGTTACTTTGCTTTATCCTGCTTCCATCCTTGCACACCAGAAAGGTATATATGTTATTAAAAATATCACTTTGTAAATTAGGTAGTTTTTTTCCTTTTTTAATGGTCTGTCATATTTGAAAATACTAGTTGATCAGGTAATGTTCTTGCAGTGACAGTAAGCAAATATATAGGTTTATCTAAAGTTTTTTTTTAAGGCCATGGCAACCTATTGGAAGCAGAATGCAGTCATTCAGATTTTAATTTAAAGATCTGAGACTCAAGGTTAACTGTCTTCTTTGCCTTTTTGTAGCACAGCAATCAAAGGATTACAGTAAAGTTTAAAGCATTAAGTAATTTTATCTTGTTCTACTGCAGTGATATTATACCACTTGATTTCAACAATCTATATGAGGCATTTTTTTAATCTAGGGTTCACTTCTGACTGGGCAGTGTTCAATGGCTTAGAACACGGGGGATCAAATAACCTTTTAGGACAGTGGCATATAACGTTCCCCTGATAACTAAACTTGGAGTGACTTCTCTCGCTCTCCTTTCTAGGAAGTCCAAAATGTTTAATTGAAATCAAATGCTATTTATTCTTTCAACTTCAACTTAATATTTGTTAAAGTGCTTAAGCCCTAAACTCTGTTACAGTAAGATGAAGTAAAGCATACAAAGTCAATTCCTAAATAATAGCAATGAATATATTAGAAATGTGAAATGCTACTTAAAATACAAGAACTCAAAGTAAGTTCAAACTGAAAATAATAAATAAGCACAAAAACAAAGAATCCCCCAAATACCACAACAGTTTAAGTAAAAATATAATAATTCTGTCTCACTGAGGAGACCCAATGAATTAATAATTTGCAGGTCCTTAGAACACCCACAGACTGATTAAAACTGTAAGACTGCCACCTTTGCATCCTTTCATTTCCTGACAAAAGCCACACCCCTTCATAATGAAAACACCTCTTGCCACAGGCTAGCCATATGTCTTTTAGCAAGACATGCCTAGAAGTATCTGTTTTTAAAGGGCATATTCAATGACTACATGGGCAGCCTTAGATGTTATGGATCCCTAGTAAAGGGTCTCATGGCATTTCCCACCCAACTGTCTACCTTCACCTTGGCATACACCATCCTCTATTTTCTCCCCATCTTTGTCTCCTCATACTATCTACTATAATTCCACTTTGTTTTTTCGCACTTTGTCTTACTTGCTGTTGTTTCCTTTTTACTTCCAACATGTCGTAAGCACCCAAAAATATATTGTAAAAAAGTCTGTAGGCACATACATAATAAACTGGAGGTGGGAGGGGCTGTCCCCTGAAACTATGGAGGTTCTATATGCTATGATGTACATTTTAGAGGTTGCTCCTGCAAAAGTCTAAGGAACAAAACTATGACTAAGGAAACAGACTGACTATGTTTTTTCTTGCAAGGACAAAATAAGTTATGTGCAGAGCTTAATGTTTCAGGCTGATGACAAATTAGTTACCCATACATTGAGAGAGAATGCTTGTGAGGAAAATAAATCATAAAAAGGATGACTGCAAATGTTCTGAAGAAACAGTAAATAATACGCCAAATGCAACAGATGACCACATGTATAAACATGCTGCCCATGTTAAAAGGCTGTATATTGTAATATTGCTTTGACAACTGGTATCTTTGCTGAAACTGTTAAACTAGACAACCATGGAAGTCTAAAAATCTTACTGGTGAAAACGAGGATAGATAAAGAGAATAATGTGCACTACTTCATGCAGCAGGTTTCCAGAACCCAGCTTCTGTTCATACCACTAACATTACTTATGCCACAGACTGAGAGCCACTAAAACATAAGCGTCTGCAGGAAACAGTCATAGCTTCACTTTTATAGAGAAGACAACTCTTACTTTTCAGGCTTGGTGTACTTATTTTAAGGTGTATCATGAACAGGAGTCCTTTGAGTAATTAAGTTGTGTGTAGATGTTCACATTTCACATCACCCAGGATTCTAGTTTAAAACAGAGCATTCTGACCTGGCCAAAATGTCACTTGAAAAGCAGGTGTGCACTGCTCTCTGATGGTCAGACTCATCCACCTGCAACCTGACTTGTTTAATGTTTCCTGTTTTTTTGTTAACAAAACACACACACACACACACACATATATATATATATATATATATATATATATATATATATATATATATATGTATATAGGAGCGCTACAGAATCCTGAAGACCAAAATCTTGAAAGTTCCAAATACTGAAAACTCAAAGTACTGAAAACACACAGGATACCAACACTTACTGTATTCCAGCACAAGTACATACAGAAACATATTACCCTTCAACTATATGCAGGGGGGCAAGCCCCCCTGCACCACCCACACCTCCTGCTACTTAAATATATCAACTCCAAGATTGCACTTCACTACACTAAGTACAATCTTGGAGTTGATATATTTAAGTAGCAGGGGGTGTGGGGGGGGGTGCAGGGGGAATTGCCCCCTTCTTATACTTGAAGAACAGTAATATAGTTTGTGTTTTATTTGTTTCTGTATGTACTTGTACTGGAATATAGTAAATGTTGGTATTCTGCGTGTTTTCAGGATTTTGAGTTTTCAGTATTTTGAGTTTTCAGGATTTTGGGCTTTCAGGATTCTGTAGCGCTTATATATATATATATATATATATATATATATATATATATATATATATATATATATATATATATATATATGGAGGAGTGGGCTGGCAGTGCTGTGAAGAGATGTGATCAGAATGGATGCATGACAAAATTGCCAGTGTTAATGTGCATCATTATACAACTTATGCAAATGCAAATTAATATGTATAATAGCTGCAGAGTAGCCTTGCAAACAGAAATCTGTGCTACTGCTGCTAGTGTGAAAACTGCCACATAGCTTTCCCAGCATGTAGACAAAAACGATATAGCAATTGCTTTGAGTTCATATCCAAAGTTTGGAAGTAGACTGAAAGCAATAGCTATGCAGTTTTTTCAACTTTTCTTTCTTCCATCCCAGTCCAGATGTACTGCTTTACAATTTTCTTCAACAATTGGCTATTTACTAAGACTGTTAGGCTCAGGCATCATAGTAGACATAGTAGCTTGCTAGCTCCTAACTGCAGTAAGTATAAAATAAATATACATATATATATATATATATATATATATATATATATACATACACACACACACACACACACACACACACACACACACACACACACACACACACACACACACACACACACGCACACACACATACACACGCATATGTATATATCTACCCTAACCCCATCCTGGGCAGAAAACCTTATTTTTTTAAACATGACAGATAGAATGGCAAGGAATCAAGCACTGTGACTTGTGGAACTACGTCGAGCATTTCAGCAGATAACAACATATGGGTTACTCTGTTCACACTGTGTCTGAACCTGAAAGCTGAGAATCTGGCATAGGATTAAGTGGTTTACTACATTAACTACCCTTGGGAAAAAGGCATATTACAGCCACTACTCTACTCTTTGATCCCTGCAAATATGAACTTAATTAACACAAATAATACACAACCTGGAACCATGTTGACAGCATGCCATGAGTAGATTTTAACTAAGTATTAAGGGTGGTGACTGACTGTGAACTGCTTAATCAAGATGGTTTACTAGAAAAGATAATAAAACAATATAACGAAAACTCGACCAGATGGTGAAGAGTCTCCTTTATGAAGGAGTATAACAAATTGTTTTCAGAATAGTTGACATACCCTCCAGCCATGCTTTGGAGGATTGTTGGTTAATATTGTAATTGGATGAGCAAGTCTTGTTGCCCTTAGAAAAAGGTATTCGGGTGATGTTTGATCTCATGATGGCATGAAATGGGGTCGGACTTTCTTAAAGCATTTGATTTATACAATATTCACTACGAAGGCAGCATGGTGACACAGTTGTTACCACCGCCTCACTGCAATTGTTTTTTTCCAGTTTAATTCTCAGCTGAGCTACCATCTATGAAGTATGTCTGCATATCCTTCCTGTGATTACATGACTTTTTCTTGGATGTTTTGGTTTCCTGTCATAAAGACATGCTGCAGGTGACTTTATAACACTGACAGCCTCTAACATCTGCCATCCACATGACAACTCCTAATACTGACATCCTCATAGGCTCCAATACATTGATTCTCTCTGGTGTGACCTATGGCAGGAGGATCTGGCTCTCCCTTATGGAAAAACTTTGCTCATTGGTAGGCCCAGTGCTCCTGTTCGTGTTCTAAGGGGTATGGTATGCCATGCAGCTCTGGTCCAGATGAAAAGTTACCACACTGTAGTCTTGCAGTTAGTTTTGTATTTAAGCCCTACACCAACTAATATGGTGGTCTTACATCACAAGAGAGGTGTATAATGATGTTGTGAAGGAAATGCCTCACCTCCATGAAGATTCATATCTCAAACTCTACCCTGCAGCACAGATACCAGCTTGGCAACAATCTCAACACTAGTGCCTGTGCTTCACATGAGTGCCACCAGAACATCCCTCATACCATTACCCCTGGAAGATGTAAATAAATGCCATCTTTTCATTTCCCTTCCCCCCACACCAGCTGCAGTAGGTGCCCAAGTCACCAGTCAAACTCAGATCACCTGGATACTAGTCAGAGCTTCATCCTCCTGCATCAAATGAACTGTTTCTGCAGGAAGTGAATTGTAATCCTCTATATTACTCATAGGTATGCATGCCATGTATGATTGAGTATATGTGTGCTTGTCCTACAATTGGTTGGTATACCTTTAAGGATTAGTTCCTCTGCCTTGCATCCACTGAGTGCCGGAAGAGGTTTTGTCTCCCTTTAACTCTGCCCTGAATTATGTGATCTATCAGGGAATGAATAAATGAATAAAGGAATGAAAGTTCACTAAGGTGTTTTAGTTCAAAGTATTTACAATCATGTGAGTTGTCTTGAAAGTGTTCTTAAATTTATTAGAGATGCTTACCATTGAAATCTGGAACAGTTGTTAATTTGGACCAAGTCCTTTTGGCACCTTCCAAAATTAAAAAAATATATATATTATTTCCATGAGTCCTGGACATCTGCTGAGGAGTGTAAAATTCCACTTACCAAAACCTCTCCATCAGCTCCTCAGCCTGAGTATCTCCACTGATTATATTTTATTTATTTTATTTATTTTACATTTGTTGACCGGGATAGTCCGACTGGATGCATGTCCATTTTCAGTGGAGGCCCGGGGAGAAAAGCTCCAAGGGTAAGCAGATACAGCATTACATAATACCAGCATTACATATTACAAACAGACTATTTACAGTGATTACATAAGTAAGCAAGTTAAGCAAGTTACACAGGTTAGAGTTAACCCCGAGTGTAAGTCAGGATTAAATTAAATTACACAGTAAACTGGTTAACAGATTTTTACACATTCTAGAGAGAGTTAGCCAGGCTTGATACATTGACATAGCCAGTTAAGTGCCAAATGTTGTTTGAGTCTAGTTTTAAATTGACCTAAGGTAGAAAGTAAGGTAATATCAGCTGGAAGAGAGTTCCAGGGTCTACTTACAGAGTTTGCAAAGAGAATCACCGGCTGTGTTATTAATTTTGCTAGTCTGAATTAGTAGTTTGTTAGAGGATCGAAGCGGTCTAGGATTGTTATAGGGGGTGATAATATTTTTAAGTGCAAGAGTATTGTCCGGATTACAGAGGATTTTATAGGCCATAATCAGTTGGTTATACTGGATTAGGCTGGGTAGTTCAAGCCACCCAAGCTGATTTAGATTGATGCAATGATGTGTCCTAAAAGGCAGCCCAGTAACAAACCTGGCAATGTGGTTGTAGCAAATTGAGAGTTTGTTAAGGACAGTCTTGTTTAAATTCGAGAGTAGAGGGGATGCATACAGAAGGGCTGAAAGAAGGTGAGAGCAAGCTATGGCAATTTTTGCTTGAGGGGTTAGGAAGGCTTTTATTCTGTAAAGTGACCCTACTTTTTTATTGATGGTTTTGATAGTTTGGTTAACATGTAGGTCGAATTTTAGATTATTATCTATGATGACACCTAATAGTTTTGTAGAGGGGTCAGGGGAGATTATTGAGCCATCATTTGAATTTATGGTAAAGGTGAAAGTGGTAGAACTATGTGTTGGTGAAAATAACAGCATTTTAGTTTTTTTGGGATTTAGGATCAGACGACATTCAGAAAGCCAGTTTTCTATTGTATTAAAGGTGGTCTGGGTAGCTGACCATAACTCTATTGGAGATGTGGCCGAGCAAATCAGAGTAGAGTCATCAGCATATCGGATATAGCTGACTTTTGGGATGACAGTATAAAGGTCGTTAATAAAGATGGAGAACAGCAAGGGCCCTAGTATAGAGCCTTGTGGTACTCCAAGGGTGTTAGGTAGAAATTTAGAGAGTTTGTTCTGCCAGAGGGCAGCCTGCTGTTGACCATTCAGGTAGGATTGAAACCATTGAAGGGCTCTAGTATCTAGACAGAATGTTTGCAGGGTGTGGATTAAAAGTTGGCGATCAACCATATCGAATGCCTTGGAAAGATCCAAGAAGAGGGCTGAGGATATATAATTATTGTTGCGATTATGGTTTATGGTGTTGATGAAGGCTAAGATGGCTGAAGTAGTGCTGTGATGAGGACGGAAGCCATGCTGAGTGCCTGCCATAAGGTGATTCTGGATTAACTGGTGCATGAGTTGTCTGTGAATCTTTGCAAGTGGAGAGATTATAGCTATTGGCCTATAACTGGAGAATTCAGTAGAGCTGCCTCCTTTGTGAAGTGGGATTACATAGGATATTTTCCAGATGGTGGGAATTTTAGCTTCTACTATGGTTCGATTGATTAGTATTGAGACAGGGTAAGCAATAGCATCAGCTGATTTTTGTAGGTACTCGGCAGGGAGTTGATCAGCAGAAAGTGTAGTGGGTTTTAATTTTTTGATCAAGGTACGGATAAGTGAAGTGGTGACTGGTTGGAAGCTGAATGCGAGTAGGTTTCTAGGGGTGGTACTTTCAGGACCAGGGGAGCTAGGAGGTAGTTGGCTAGCTAGGTCTTGAATTGTCTCAGTAAAGAATCGGTTAAAACTGTCAGAAACATCTTCAGGGGTTTTATCAATAGTAGCAGCAGGGATTGGAGTTGAAGTTTGTCCAGGATGTAGTAGATTATTTAAACCTGCCCAAAACTTCTGAGGGTTATTTTGATTTACTGTCTGTAAATTACAGTAGTATTGTTTTTTTGTCTTGTAAAATGGATTTTTTAGTTTCGTTCATGGATTGCCTGTATTTAATGTGATCTTGGGGGTCTTTAGAAGAATGCCATAAAGCCCATGCTTTGTTTCTAAGGGTAATTTTGAGTTTAGACTCTTTAGAAAGCCATGGCGCAGTTTTTGCCTTTGTTCTCTTTGAACGAACAGGTGCATGCAAATCAAGGATCTCAAGGAATTTGTTGTTAAAGTATGCTAGTGCTTCCTCTAAGGGGAGGTGTTTTAGAATAGACCAATTACATGAGTTTAGTTCTTGTTGGAATTTGGCAGAGTCAAAATTTTCATTGTTTCTAACCTTTCTGAGTAAGGGTTGTTGGGAATTAATGGATTTGTGCTTAATTACATATGTGAGAAGGTGATCGCTTAGGCCATCAGGGAGGCCCAAGGTGTGAGTGAATGGAGGTGATGGTGACCTTGCAAAAAGGTGGCCCCTCTACTAACCCTGGAAATTATAGACCTGTTATTCTCACTAATATTATTAACAAGGCTATGGAATGTATTATAGATGAACTAAGAAACAGTGACATAGGTGACCATATCTCCCTGGATACACACCAGTTCATTCTTTGTAAAAGGCATATCATGCCTGCACAACCTGGTCAAATTCTTTGAAAAGGTTACTGAGGTATGAATAAGGGTCATGCACACAGCTTACCTGGACCTTGCCAAGGTTTTTGACACTATCTCCATGCTGGGGTTATTGACAAACTTTCCCATCTCAACATTAACATATACATTGTTCACTGGATTGGTAATTGGCTGTCTGACAGAACCCATGCTATTAAGGTCAGGAGTATTTGCTTTAGGCAGAACATTTTCAACAATAGTGTCCCATAGAGCATTTTTCTGAGTACCCACCTCCTTTGGTATAAATGTATTTCTGTGACATAAAAGCTAATAACAAATTTTCCAGGGAATTGTTATGGCTAGGCTTGTATAGGCCCTAGGGCTGATAGCCTAGTACCAACCTATGAACCTATGAACCTATGAACCAGCATGGACTGAATGAAACCAATGCATGGTGCATTAATCCTGGGTTACCCTTAACATGAAGAAATGCAACATTGTTTCCTCATCACTACTGCTTATACTATAGATAACATTCCACTTAAATTTGACACAGTCATCAGGGGCTTGGGAATGTATGTTAATAACAGATTCTCATGTGACACCTTGTCTCTGTGGTGAATAGAAAATCCTTCTACCTTGTACAATGTATCCTTTGTAGTATTTCCTGGAGTTTCAAGGAAGTTATAGTCAAACTTTATTCATCCTTTATTAGGTCTACCTTTGAACTTAATGCACCCTTGGGAATGTACTTTGCCAAGCACATCAATGGTTCCTCATATAAATGTTGTATTTATTTATTTATTTATTTATTTAACATTTGTTAACCGGGAAAGTCTGACTTGGAATTAAGCCAATTTTCAGAGGAGGCCCAGGAAGAAATGCTTCAGACCTATGTCTTGGAATGTGGGAGGAAACCGGAGCACCTGGAAGAAACCCACAAGAATGCAGGGAGAACATGCAGACTTCACACAGAAGGCACTCCAGCCGAGAATCAAACCAGAGAACCTCTTGCTGTGAGACAGTGAATGGGGTAAGGTATTCCCAGATAGGCTCAACCCTCTCAAGCAACATTTCTCAAGGGTCAGTTGAAAAAATCGCTTGAGTTTTCAGAAGGGGAGAATTGTGACACTGCCAGCCCAGCTATCTGGAATTTTGTAAATAATTATATGCCACTTTAACATATTAATATGATTTATAGAGAAATGTGACACTGCCAACCCAGCTATCTGGAATTTTGTAAATAATCATATATCATTTGTGAATAGTAATATGATTCATATGCTTGTCCTACAAATGTAAGAGAATTGCATGTTATGTACTAAGCTTCAAGAATGTAACCACAGTGTACCCTACTGGAAAAGACCAGAAATGTATATAAACTATAGGGTACCTGTTATTTAATCGACCTTCCTAAATGTCGAGTATTGGAAGATCGAACAGGGAAGTTCGAAAAATAGAAATGTTGAAGCCACGGAAATTTGATTTCTTTCCCAGGGAAAGAATTCACTTGTCTGTTTCTGCAGCTTCAACATTTTCTGTACTGTGGTGTGAATGTTACGGATCGGGTTAAGGTAAGTGTGTGAGTGTGACGGACGTTGGGGTTAGGGTGCGGGTAAGGTAAGTGTGCAAAAGTGATGGACATTAGGGTTAGGGCGCGAGTAATGTAAGTGTGCAATAGCGATGGACTTTAGGGTTAGGGTGTGGGTAAGGTAAGTGTGCGATAGTGACGGACTTTAGGGTTAGGGTGCCGGTAAGGTAAGTGTGTGATAGTGACGGACCTTAGGGTTAGGGCTTGGGTTAAGGCTAGTGCATAGATAGTTGGGTATGTAAGGTGTAGTGTCAGTTTATTAGATTTTTGGTGTGCTTGTGTTCTGAGGTTTCGTTGTTGTCATATTTTGAACTTCCAAATTCAAACACATGGTGTTCAAAATTTTGGAAGTTCGATTATATGACATAGACCCAAACTATATACCTGTGCAAATGTATGCTTTAATAGTAGAAGTTGGAACATACAGCATTAACTTGCAAAACTTCAAGAAAATAAGTTGAAAAGCAAAGTGTTTTACAATTGTGTTATCTCAGTTTCAGTACAGCAAGCAGACACAATGTCTAGAGCTAGAGGTTTTCCTATTGTCTTGAAACAGAAATAATTACTAGGTTTCAAATGTAAAAGTGGTTTTATTGCTCTATGACTTCCTAGCAGCTGCACACTTCTGAGAGATATATTTTTGAGACAAAGGTGTTAAATTCCAAGTATCAGTTTAGCCTGGGAACTGAAGTCAGATGACAAAGAGTGATGTCATCCAAGCTAACCCAGCAGTAATGTTGATTATTAATTTAAGAACTGTCTCAGAGAAAAAATGGGCATTTTGTATCTTGTCTTGGACCTAGAAACATCCATCATCTGCATTTGCCTTCCTCTGTAAGTAAGTTATTTAGGGCATTGTATCTTTTAGATATATATAGGAATATAGTAAAGATTAGTTTAGATGTTTTCTGTGTTTATCTGAGACTGTCCTGCAATGTTATTTTAAAATATTTCCTATGATTCTGAACTCTGGAGTTACTTTATTGATTATTGAGTATTGTCTTGTTTTTTATTGTGTATAATTAAATATATTTAAACCTATCTTTGTGGCTGATATTTGTGAGACATATTTAAGCTCTTAGGGTACTTGCATATGTATTTGGTGACACTGTATAGGCCACTTCAATAGCTTTGCTCTTGGTCACACTTACCATTTGGATAATAGTAACATTACACAGTAGGATTGGGCACCCTTTGTAAGCGCATTTATAGTAGCTGATAAGTAGTGGTTGGTGGCAGTGATAACTACCTTATAGTCTGGGCAGAAGGGGACATAGCTAGTAAACCTGTGCCTGCCTTCCTCAGGAGTGTCTGTGTATTTGTATATAAATCAAATCTCAAAGTGTGTGTGTGTGTGTGTGTGTGTGTGTGTGTGTGTGTGTGTGTGTGTGTGTGTGTGTGTGTGTGTGTGTGCGTGCGCACCTTCCACTGTAATAACACTAAATTAATCTATCAGTTTTCATCTGGAGTGCTGTAACCATCTAGTTGTAACAGCAGCAAAGAGATGCACATAATGAATAATGTGTAACAGCAGTAACGAGAAGCACATAATGAATAATGCAAAATAACTCTGCTACTCTTCTGGAAGTACAATCCCATGTAAAGGTGGACCCACAATTTACATATAACAGGCCACATCATTATTTATAGGGGTCTAGAAGAGAAATATAAAAAAACTGGTCAATACTGAACAGTACAGTTGGAAAACTGCAATATCCAAGTCAAAAAGTCAAAACAAAAAACTCACTATAAAACTTCTAAATCATTTTTGCAGTGGACCTTTGTCCCATCCATCTCTTCTTGTAGGAGGCTACACCAAATTCTCTCAATTTCTTTCTTCAAGAATTCTGAGTAAGGTGGAAAATAATGAGGTGGCAAAGGACCCAAACAAGGAGCAATTTGTAAATACTACTCTAATTCACTTAGAAAGGGAACATTAGATTTTTCATCAACACATATTTTCTTAAAAATAAGAAGTATAAAACTCTAATGTCTGTCATCACTGACTGATTGCAATCCTTTTGCTTTACAAGTAAATCAAATGTATAATTTTAACAATATGAGGCAAAATCAGAGAACGGTGGGCTGCATTCCCCAGTACCCCATCAACTGATATATACTATTTCTGAGATCATAGCTTTCAAAGAAATGAGAATTAACTGTGATACTGCAAAGCAGGGCTGAGGCTCATGAGCAATCAAGACACTGAGCAGTGCAAATTTGCAAGAGTTCCAGTGATGCACAGGGGTTGAGTGGTTCACAGTCACAGATACCATGCAAGGGTCAAAATAGCACAGTATGCAGCATATGCTAATAAGTACATAATGCGGTTATCTCATTCCACAAGGGTGGACCATCAACCAACCCCAGAAACTACAGACCTATTATTCTGACCAGTCTAATATGTAAAACTATGGAGTGAATTATCATAGAAATTATCAGTAAAGACATAGGTAACCTTCAGACACTAAAACCAACACAGTTTGGTTTTATCAAGGGAAAATCATACCTACTAAACCTGGTGAACTTCTTTGAGAAGGTCACCATGGCAATGAATGAGGGGAAAATGGTGCATACTGCCTACCTGGACCTGGCTAAGGCATTCAATATGAACCCCCCCCACTCAGCTACAGTTGACAAACTCATCAAACCAGACATAAAGCCGTACATAACTTGCTGGATTGCCATCTGGCTCACAGACAACTCCTACAAAATCAGGACTGATGATACCACCTCCACTAAGAGACTGGTCATCAATGGAGTACCTCAGGGATCCATGCTGTGACCACTCCTATTTGGCATCTACTCCTCAGAGGTGAAGGCTAATGTCAAGGGCCTTAGGCTGACCAAGTTCTTGGGTGACTGCAGACTGGAAGCTATCATAGATTCCCCCATAACACAAACATTGTACAATAGGGTCTAACACAAACAAATGACTGGTGCCAAAGCCACAGATTAAAACTCAGTGCCACGAAATGTATTAGAGTGCCTTTTGGGAAAACTGCCACACAGGTTAATTACTCCATTGATAAGATACCCCTAAGAGTTGACCCAGTAATCAGGGATCTGGGAACATATATCCACAGTAATCTGGCCTTTGACCAACATGTGGCCATGGTAGTAAGAAAATCATTCTATATTACCCAGCTTATAAGGTCATGGCATCCAGGTCCAAAGAATTCATAGTGCCACTTTATTGGTCCCTTATCAGATCCATCATTGAGTATAATGCCCCTTTCACCATGTACCTGACCAGACATATGCAATAGTTGGAATGCCCACAAAGATTCTTTACCAGGATAATCCAGGGTGTAACACATTGTCCTCTACAGATTGTTTTAAAGTCCTATCTCTATACTCTGTCACCTACATGTTAGTAAGAGGTGATCTATGTCTGGCATACAAGGCATTATCAGATCCAGCTCTGATGGACCATTTGCACATCTGCAAAATGAGCGGCATCAGAACCACTAAATTCAAGGATTTAAATTTTGCTTGTGACATAAATAAGACATGTTGTGAGACAGATATGTCTCTCAGAGGATCCCCATTCTCTGGAACAGGCTCCCCAACCATGTGAAGCAGAGTCCATCCCTAACCTTATTTAACAGTAATGATAACCAATGGATGTGAAATCAGATCCTGGTCTGGCCTCCATGTTTCTGATACACAGAGGCGGACAGTAATGTCCAAACTGCCATACCTCTAGAAACATCCTAACTAAAATGCCCCTTCCCAATAAACACCCATGATACATAGGGAGACAATTGGGTTGGATTGCACAGTTAAGATTATAAAGACCCTGGTGGTCATTAGCCTAATATGCAAGAATGAACCTATGAACCTATAATGAAATAAAATTTAAGAATGCCATGATAATGAGTTACATGGTATATGTAAATGACAAAACCCAAAATTGTGGACTGATTCAGAAATGTATGAAAGAGATGATCTGCACCATGACACATTTTCTTTACTAAGAATCATGGTGCACATAAAGGAAGGGATTTTTAAGGTAGCTGCACCTGTAGCACAGCAGCATCTGCTAATGGCCACCTACAGATGTTAAGCACAGTGGCCATCAGCACCAAAGGAGGAAATACAGAAGAGACTGACAAATCAGCAGGTGAGAGGGCAGCAGAGTTTGGTTTGTTTCCATGTGGACAGGAAGACTGTGCAGGACCTTTTTGAACTGTGGTGCCCACAAGCAGAATTGGGGGTGGGTGCATTTAGAATGCCCATTCCACCAGATACTAAAGTATGTTATAAATGGCACTCCACTTCAGACACATATGGTCACAAGAGACCTGAGGACTTATGTGTACATCTCTTTCTCTCTCATTCAATCATCATATTTCTTCCATAGTCAGGAAATCCTTCTGTTTGGCTGTTCTCTTCCACAAGGAAATATCTTCACTATCCAAAGAAATGATTTTACACTGTACTCTTCCCTTATCAGACTCATCATCAAATACAATGCTCCTTTTGGTATGTACAAATCCAAGTATATCTCTCAAATGGAAACATCTCAAATATTTCTAACCAAAAATATGAAAGGCTTTAAATCCTTTACCATCCTGAACCAATTAGCACAACGTTTCTTATTCTCAGTAGTTTATCAGCTGCTCCAAGGTGACCTGTGACTCACTTTTTCAGCCATGAAAAATGCAGTCCTATTTGACATCCTGTTTCTTCACAAAACCAGTGGCTTTGTCACAATTTCTTTTTTACTGATTTTGAAGAATGGTGCCAGATGCTTGAATACACAAACAATTTCCTCCCCTCATATGAAAGGCTGGCTGTGATCAACTAATTTTCCATTCATATACTCTCGGTACTCAGCGACTGCATGGAGTGAATGAAAAAAATGTCAGCATTTTGTTCAAGAAGCAGGGCAAGCAGGAAGGATACAAACTCTTGAGCCATACATGCCATGTATACTGGAAGAGCATAGGGCAAGAATAATGATCAGTACAACAGCGCTAACTGAGAGGGATTGTGGGTAGGCCGAAGTTGGCTGGGGATGTCACAGGAGTAGACAACAAGGTAGAGCTTTCTATAATGGAAGATGTTAGAAATGAAAACAGAGGTAGATATGCTGGGAGACATACTGGAAGCAGTCAACAAGATTTTACTCCTCAAAGTTGGACTGTGAGTTGTTTTCAGCCTTGACTATCTTGATGTATCAAGAAGCCTCCAGGGTTTGTTAGGTCCTGGACAGAGAAGATATCAACGAGATACATCATTGGTATGAAAGAAAGAAACATTGAATGCTACCTATGGAGTACCTCAGTCAGCACTCCAAGTAGGAGGAAAGAGATTGGTTAAGGGAAAGAAATCTTAAGGTAATCTAACATTGCAGGGGAAGAAATTATAAATTAATTTGACAATACAGGAAGGTAAAATGGGCAGGTGGAAAGTTGGGTGATCTTCAAAATGAATTTTGGGAGGGTCTACTTACTAAGCACCAGGATCATAAAAGGTTAGTTACAATGGGTCAGACAGGAGGATAGGATCTCAACATTGGTTTGAATTGAATGAGGTTTTAAAGACTGGACAATAGCACCTTCTTCTTTCAAAAAGGAAAAAGTAAAAAAAAGTTCTGAGTTTTGGCTCCACCATAAAGCAAAATTAAAGGTTGCAGAATGTAGGCTTCAGACAGGTTGAGGAAGCATGTCAGGATGTAAAAAGAAAGAAAAAGCAATGTGTGTGTGTGTGTGTGTGTGTGTGTGTGTGTGTGTGTGTGTGTGTGTGTGTGTGTGTGTGTGTGTGTGTGTGTGTATATATATATATATATATACATATATATATATATATATATATATATATATATATATATATATATATATATATATATATATACTGTCAGCAAATGCTCATGAATGAATGAGCGAATGCTATTTTCAGCTGTATTCCTAGTAGCTGGCAGCTTTTCCTGTAAGATTGTGTTACAGCTGGGTGTGGAAATTTGACCTTATCTTACAGTAATGCAATCTCGGAGTTGGCATATAGAATTAGAAAGGGTGCCCCACCCACATGGGGCCTTCAAAAACTATATTTTATTCTATTTTTTTTAATATTTTTTTCATGTGCCAAGATTGTTGCTTTGCACATGAGTACAAACACATAGACATTCATGTTGTCAATCTTTTGTGGTTGATGTTTTGACTGTCAATATTTGTGTCTGTTGATATCAGCATACCTCTCAAACTCTTAGTACAAGAAATCTGGACAAAGCTTGACAAAATGGGGGGACAAAGGCACCAAAACAGGGACAGGTTTTAAATATTGCTCTCATAAACTTAGAAAGTTGCTAGAATAACATGGTTTGTTAACATAACATTTTCCGAAGGATTTGAAGTCTGAAACTCAAATGTATGTCATGATTTGGTGACTTCAGTCCTCAGATCCTCCCACTGATTTGCCTGAAAACCACACATTTTTTGAAGAACAAGCCAAAAATATGAGGCAAAAATCTGGACATTTTGTGAAAATCAGGACAGCTGAGGTATGGATATGAGTCAGTAGACCCATATATATTTAATTTTAGAGAAAGATCAAATGTTGAATAAATCTAGCACAAATAGTAAAAAAAAGAAAAAAACATCAACTACATAGTGGTCAAAACCTTTCAATGTACAATCCTGCAAAATGTAATAATAAAAACAACATCTTGTAACAACCCATTACTTACATATAACAACTTCATGATTGAATAACATCCGAAAAAAGGTAATCGGTTATAAATAGCGCAACCTATTTCAAACAAAATTTAATCATTCAGATATACAAACCTTCACTTCACGGTCAATCATTTGAATATCTGACCACAACAACTGTATCCACTAAGGGCACTCATAAAATCGTCAAAGGCCAGCTTCGAGAGAAAAATTGCACAGGACACTAAAGATAATCACAAGGCTTTCTTTAGTTATGTTAGGAACCTGGGTGGGAATTCCCAGATATGCTCAGAATTAGTCCAAAATGACAAAAAATACACTGATCCCACAGACATTGCCAACATCCTAGCTGACAGGTTCAGTGCAAACTCCCCCCCCCCTCCCCACCAAAAGGGCAAATATCTATCCCAGCAGAGTGCTGCCCCCCCGACATCTCAGATGCTCAGGTGAGAGCCACCCTCTCCAAAGCAAAAAACACAGCATCAATGGGACCAGACGGTGTCCCAGGCTGCGTCCTACATGAACTCCAAGAAGAGCTAAACCCAAACATAAAACTACTCTTCAATCTCAGCCTTACTACAGGATATGTACCCAAAGAGTGGCGTACAGCAACAGTGGTCCCTCTCCACAAAGGTGGTGCCTCAACGGACCCTGGAAACTATCGCCCCATAAGCCTGACTAGCTTGGTCTGCAAAGCTATGGAAAGGATCATCATGGACCTCATAAATAAAGATATTGGGGACCTACAGACACTGGATCCTACCCAGTTTGGCTTTGTTAAGGGCAGATCCTGCCTCTTAAACCTGGTTGACTTCTTTGAAACAGTCACCAAGGCCATTGACGAAGGGAAGGTGGTCCACACAGCCTATCTGGACCTCGCAAAAGCCTTCGATACAATACCCCACTCAGGCATTATAGATAAGCTCACCAGCTTAAATATAAACCCCTATGTCACTAGATGGGTTGCAAACTGGCTCAAGGACAGAACCCACATGGTTAGAATTGCTGGAGCCATGTCAGACTCCAAACCAGTTACAAGTGGCGTCCCACAAGACTCAGTCCTGGGACCTCTCTTGTTTGGTATATATTTTTCGGAGGTACAGGCCAACATGGAAGGACTGTGGCTGACCAAGTTCGCAGATGACTGCAAACTGGGCGCCATAATCGACTCTCCAGCCGACACAAGCATCCTCCAAAAGGGCCTCATAGAAACAGACAACTGGTGCCAGAGCCATGGCCTCAAGCTAAACGCCAAAAAGTGTATAGTCATCCCCTTTGGCAAAAACAAAGTGCCCACAAATTACCACATAGGTGGTAATCCATTAAGTACAGAAGAAGTCATTAGGGACCTGGGGACCCAAGTTGATAGCAATCTCTCATTTGACAACCACGTGGCCAAAGTGGTTAGAAAAACATTTTATATAGCCCAGCTAATCATGAAAGGATTCACATCTAGATTAGGAGAGGTCATCGTGCCTCTTTACTCATCCCTCATCAGGCCCATAATCGAGTACAATGCCCCTTTTGGGATGTACCTTACCAAACACCTGCAGCAACTGGAAAGACCCCAAAAGTACCTCACCAAGAGGATCAAAGGGCTCAAACAGATGCCATATGCTGCCCGGTTAAAGAAACTCCAGCTCTACTCAGTGGCATACCGCCTGCTCAGAGGTGACCTGTGCCTGACGTATAAGGCCATGTCCAACCTGGAATTAAGGGACATGCTGCACCTCAAAAAATCCAAATCCCATCGAGCTACACGCTCGAGAGACTTGAACCTCAGCACTGAAATAAATAGGACATGCTGGAGGGACAGATTCATAACCCAGAGGCTCCCTTCACTATGGAATAAAATCCCAGTCCAGGTTAGGCAGAGTCCCTCATTGACTCTCTTCAAGAGGAATCTTGATGAGTGGATGGGAGATCATAGGTTTACCCCGGGTATCACTTCTGTGTCACTGTTAGACAGAGGCACAGTATACTAACCTCGAAAAAGGGCATAGCAAAATTAATTTAAAATGGGTGGCGAAAGCCAAACATACTCTGGCTAGGCTTATAAATGCCCTAGGGCAGATAGCCTAGTATGAACCTATGAACCTATGAACCTATATATAAACCCCCTACCCACTGTAGTAATGCATGTTAACTCTAACTATAGGCCTGGCCCTCAAAATTGATATACTTAAGTTGCAGGAGATTTGGAAGGTGCTGTGGGGCTTCCACTTGCAAAAACACTTGCCTTGATTTTTTTCAAGTAAACATTCCATCAATGTAAGTTGATCAATAAACTGTTGTTTGCAGTCATTAGTTATGTATATGTGTGTGTGTGTGTGTGTGTGTGTGTGTGTGTGTGTGTGTGTGTGTGTGTGCGTGTGTGTGTGTGTGTGTGTGTGTGTGTGTGTGTGTGTGTGTGTGTGTGTGTAAATAAGGGAATTAGCATGCACTAATAGTGCATGAAAGTATCTCTGGGGCTATTTTGTTGCACAGTTGCATGTTATGGTGAGGTAAACCTGTCAAAACCAGATGAGGAGGGTCATCATTAGGGTTTGACCTGAGGAAGGTGAAAAGTCATGTGTAAAAATCTTCAGAGGTATGTGTTTGGGTCAGATGATGCTATTCTTGCAACACATGAACCAGTCATGATGTTTATGCTGGAAGATCATAGGGATCTTAGCTAGGAATGTTGGATGTCATGATGATGCACCTGAGGTTGTGATATTGACAAGGCTATGATACTGCAGCTTTAGTACTGGATTATTTAATACCTGATGTGTTTCTGCGATAAATGCTTAAAATGCATGCATTGCCCCTCAGGGAGTAAGAAGGAGATAATACCAGGAAGACATCGGAAAATAAAAAAATTAAAAAAAAAAACAGGAAATCTGTCAACAGAAAAGTAATAATCATTGGTAATATACACATGAAGGAATAAATGACAAGGTGTCAAAGTTACTTAAACTGGGAAGGAATATCTCCCACCAACAGGTAGAGACATTTTTAGTGCAAAAGGACTTACTGTTTCATAATGAGTCTTTGCAGGAAATAGAATGGTGGAAGGACAGAGGCGAAGACTTGGAACAGCCTAGCAACAGTCAGCTGAGTGGTGGTGAAAACAAAGTCATCAGGTCAACAGGAAATGGGAGCTGCTGATAAGTAGCTGGGGCATGAGAACAGTGACTAGCAAGCAATCAGCTGGGCAAAGGATGGTACATTGGCCACAGAGGAAACTAATCAGAAAGTTAAATTCTAGCCAATGAAAAGGCAAGGTCTCAAGGATGACATCAGGAATCTGAGAGACAGAGCCTCAAGGAGATGATCTTAGGATATGGCCATCAAGAGATCTGAGAGACAGAGTCTCTAGAAGGTCATCTTGGGTTCTGATGGGCACAGTTTCATGGAGAACATCTGAAGATCTGAGTGGCAGAACTTAAGAGCACTATCTAGTGATATGAGGGATGATCTCCAAGGAGGCCATCTGGGGATCTGATGAGTATGGCCTCAAGGAAGCCATCTGGAATCTGATGGTAGCAGGTCATGAATAGCTTGCAAAGCTGGATATAAACTGCTGGTTATCTGGAGATGTAAGGATGAATAAAAAAGGTGGCTGGCAGCACATGTATAAGAATCAGAATTGTACAGTGGAATACATCTAATAGTTTTTTTTTTTCATTGATGAAACATAATAGTGGAGGTTAAACAATGTCTGGTGATTTTACTTAAAGTGGATCTATAAGTAGTGAAAATGCTTGTGATTTTTTATATGCATTTATTAGTCCGTTATTATTTCTTCAGTGATGACAATTAATTACCCAGCTACAGAAATGAGAGGAAATGTGGATAAATGCCATGTAGTAAAATACAATAAAATATAAATCTACCTCCTTATCACATGTACTATGATAATGGTCTTGTGCAAACGTATTTATTAATTTGTGTATTCACAGAATTGGCTGACAACAAGAACCCACTACTGAACATCTCACACTGAAAGATCTTACGTCATCAAAAATAAATATTGAGGTATGATAGACAATGATGTTTAGCTAAATCAAAATAAATATTTCATTTTTGTAGTGAGAAACCACCCTACACCCCCAAGTAAGGCCTTTGCTTGCATACATACTTCCTTTAAAAAACAGCATCCACCCTTGCTTCCTGAAGGTAAACCTACCAGAAGACAATAAATTCAATTTCAGCCATCACACTTCCCTTAATTCCTCAGTCTTACTTAAAGTCACTTCATCAAGGAGACCACTTACTTGAGTGACATACATTTCATTGAGATCTAGGAAATTATTTTAAAATGTGCTTTTGCAGGGTATGATCATGCAGATGACAAAGTTCACCATACTCCCTAGTACATATCAGATCTTAGATTGCATAATCATGGAGAAAAAGAAATAACCATGATGTTACATATTGTGGATAGTGACTGCAGAGCCTATGAAAAACATTTTTTGTGATGGCATTATTTCTGCTGTTTGTACTGCCATTACAAAGCAGTACAAAGCAAAAGAATATGGCATGGAAAAGCAATTCACAGCAGGCAGAAAAAAAGAGGCTCCCCATGGCAACTGACAGAGAACAGGTAATTTTGGACTATATCAGGGCCTCAAACTCTGGAGAAAATTATAGTAAATGGGTTGAGAGAGTGAGTTCCAAACAGGAGTCTCAAGGTGGATGTGTCCCTAAAATCTGTAGTCCTTGAAGTTTAAAAGAAATGAGAACTGAAGACAGCTGTCCTGCCAATATGGCAAACCTGTCAGAATTACTGGTAACCTGTTTAGCTCAGAAAACCCTGTATGGAGTAATGCCGCAACAGAAAGCTGAACTCTAGGAAGACTGCTGTAAATGGACTTGACTTAGTTTCTGATAATCCCCTTGTTTTGTTCCAAGAAAGTACTTTTTCCCCTTATCCCTGTCAATAAACCTGGTTTAAAGGATAAAAAGCTATTTCCAAAGATTCGTTTTATTATTGCCACTATTGCTTCTGTTACCAGGCACACTGATAAATGTGACAATGGTGGCTAATGCAGTTTTTTGCTTTTCCCATGGAATTAGAAGTTTTAAAGGCTACCTTAAAATTGAGTGCTGTGCCTGAGATGTTTTGGAAATGCTACATCTTAAAATTACCAACTGCTAAACTAACTAGGGTTGTTTGACTTCTCCACATTTGTAAGATAAACTATATGAGAAAACTATGTACTAAAAATGCTTATGCCTTTACATGGATTTGCAATGCTAAGGAGGATCCACTTGGCGGTGAAAAGAGTTATTTAACAAACATTTTTTCTCTTTCTGAACTTTTGTAATGTGAAGCTAAAAACCTGTTTATACCAAACCTCTAACTACTATATCCAGTCCAAGAAGAAAAGGTTAACTGAGGTTTCAGCGAACTCTATCACAGCACACTTCAGGAAGCATGTTCAGCCATTAAACAACACCTGCTCAGCTTCCAAAGACAGATATTCATGATGGTGAACCAGCCTTCCACCTCACTAGAAATCCTAGAAACCAGTGCACATTTGAGCTTACTTGCAACAGAAGATGATGTAGACACTTACTTGGTAGAGTTTGAGAGAGATGCAGCTAGAGAAAACTGGCCCCAGGCTAAGTGGCCAAGATAATGTTGTGACATTTGGCTGGGGACCTGTTCATGGCATGCATTGGCCTTGAAAATGCTGATATATGCAACTACCTGAAACTGAAACAGGAAATTCTAGCTAGAGATAGGACTTCAAATGGGACTAAGTTATCTACACTTTACAACATGTCGGTCAGTATGAACAGACCAGTGTAGTCACAATTGTCTGAATTAATACATACTTTGAAACTGTGGCTAGAACCTAGCATAAACAGTGAAATAAAATATTTGAGACACATTGGTTGTAAATAAATGTAAAAAAAATAAAATGGTATTCACTAGCAACTTAGGAAAATGTGTGTTCTAAACTGGCCCTGAGTCTTTTGAGCATTTAGTTTAATAGAGTGTTATTTGTTGACTGAAACTGCAAATCCTAAGACAGACATCCTTGTGCCAATGGCTAAAAATAAGTCCTTATCTAAGTATATTTCTTTACATGTTTATCTTAAATGATCTATAAAAGGGCAAAATACACACATTCAAACACACACACACACACACACACACACAACTGGACATACCTCTTACCTTACTTTACAGAACACTTCTGCAGTAGCCTCTTATGTTTCCTCTGCCTCTCATAAATCACTGATGATTGTGGTCAGTTAATAACAGTTTCATTTTTATTGTTGCAAAACTCCACAGTTACTAAATGTGTAAAACCTGTTTATATTAGTCAACAAACTATGCCTGAAAGTACACTTATCAAATGTGATAATGCTGACATTTATAGTGGTATTTTTATCAATGTACTGTTTGTAAACTTGTTATAAATACTATTGCCGTAGAAGGGAAAGAATTACAGTTGTTGTTGGGGGCATGACTATGTTATTTAGAACACAATCTGGTTGTAAGAATAATATAACCTGCAAACAAAAAAATGATATGCTTGGTATACATGGATACAAAAGGAGTACCCCAAAAACATGTAGAATACAAACTTTTTAGGCAAACAGTGACACCCAGCTACTCTAACACATGATCTGATAATTGGGGAAGACCTCCCCTAATTTAAATCAGCATGGAAGTTATGGATGGAAAGAGTTCAACCAGATACATGCAAGAAACACACAGTCCCAGTGAATAAAAATGTGTAGAACTAGAAGGCACCAAAGGAACAAAGATTTGCCTCTAATGTGATATTGAGTCTTGCCAAAAGAATCCAGTGGTTAAAATAATACGAGAGATCTGTGTATAAACTGACAGAGGAGGACCCATAGTTAAGAATATTCTAATTGCAGTAGATGTAGAGGCTGCAGAAGAAATGGATGAATCTCATGCTGAAGAAAAAAAAGAAAGCAGAACTTGAACCAAAACCTAAGCAGCTTCTCCCTAGTACACCAAACCGTGGAGCCGACCAGAACCAGAAGCAGGACTCCAAGACAAAAGAAAGCAAATTAACTACTGAAGTATATTCATGGTGAGAGGACTGGAAATCTGACAATTATATAAGTGAGCAGGTTTCAGTTACTACACCAGACAATAGAAGGCCCAGGCACGAAGGGTGAAGAATGTAGGGGTATGGCCCACTCAGCTCTCCCATGGGGATGAGAGAGGTTTGTGTGCATTCAGGAGCACACAAGGTGGTGCAATTTCCCAAATGGACACTGGAAAACTCACCACTCATACCACAGCTGGAGGAGAATGGCTGTTTGGAGGGGAAAATCCTTTCAGAAGTGAGGGGGCAGCCTCCATGGACAGCCAACTGCACAGCATTCCTCTTCTCTTGCCATGGCCATGTGCATGTGGTTTAGAGTTGTGGAAGCTAAAAAGTAATTCTTTGATGAACCACAGCTAATGGCTGGTTGAATGATGGTTCTTCCCAGCTGACCCTCACCTCAGTGATAGGGAATGAATGGACTCATCAATCAAGGAGGGGAGATGATGATCAACAGTTAGTGGGAGCAAAGAGCAGTAAAAAAAAAGAAAAAACAGAAACGTTAAGTATTGCAGTAGAGAAAGAGAAGATTATTATTATTATTATTATTATTATTATTATTATTATTATTATTATTATTATCTTTTTAGATGATAAACTAGGTAAAGAGTAAAAGTGTGTACCTCTGTTTATAGGAGAAAATACCACAGCCTCCACTTCATATATAATACTGATGAAAATAATACTGACTTGGCTGACCTCTGGAAAAGTACTGTCAATTTCATGAAAGCCCACCAGGAAGACACTACACTAAGTACAGCCAGAGAGAGATAATATAGGAATCAGAGTGGTACATACATACGTAGGAAGAGAAGCTGCAGAACCAAATGAACAGAGCAGTCCCAGTTCATATCCATACTTTGATCTACAAAACAACCAGGTGTACGTGGTGAACAAAGACAAAGACCAAGATAATGAGACTGTTAGTATTTTCATGGCCTTTGTGGTCACTTGTGATGAAGTTGCCACATAGCCATACTTTTGTGTGATAATTTAGGAAAGGAGAAGAAAAGAAATGGGATTGCAGCTAGATTTTACAGACCTATCGTAATGAAGGAAATATCTGTGTTTGCAGCTTAGAAACAGGCATAGTACAAAATGCAGAAAAAAGAAAACCAATAAACTAAAAATTCCTGCAGAGCTGAAGATCCAAAAGTCCTTGTAATAATTGATCATTTAAATTCCTAAGGCAGTTCCCGTACAGATATTTAATGCAGAGTATACAGCAAAATAACTACTTTATTTAAGGCAGGGATTCCAGTCAATATTCTTACTAATCAAAGGACTCCATTCATGTGTAGAGTAATGCATAAACCCATATATCACCCTCAGAGATTTGGAATAGTAGCATGTGTGAAGGCTTCCAGCCTAGCTAGACAGAATTTTGTAACTAATTCTATGTAATTGTAAATATTAAAATGATCCACAGGCTTGTTTTACAAATGTAAAGAGAACTATATGTTATGATTAAACTATATGTTGTACTGAGCTTCAAAAATGTAACCACAGTGCACCCTGCTGGAAAAGAGCAGTCATGTGTATAAGCAATATGCCAATGCAAATGTATGGTTTCATAGTAACAGTTGAAATATACAGAGTTAACTGGCAAACTCTAAGAAAATAAGCTGATAAATAAAGAATTTTACAATGTGTTATAAAGCCAGTTTGTTTCAAGCTCAGAGACAGGATGTCTGGGCTAGGAAATTCTTACTATTGTCCTAAGGCAGAGATAATTACTAGATTTTACATTTAAAGTATTTTATTGCTGTGGTTTTCTAGCAGGTGCAGATAAAAAAATGTTAAAATTTTGAGTTCTGTGAGCCTGGGAAACTTAAGCAGAAGTGTCAAGAATGATGTAATCTGAAATGACTCAGCAGTAATGTGTATTATCAATTTAAGGGCTATCTCAGAAAGTAAGAATGGCATTTTGTATTTTGTTCTGAATCTGACAACTCACTAGCACTGTACCTTGCTCTGTAAGTAAGATATTTAGAACTTAGTATTTCTCTTACAGATAGATAGAAATAGCAAGATTAGTCTAGTTGTTTTCTATATTTATGTGAGACTATCCTACAATGTTGTTTTAAAGTATTTCCTGTGATTTCTGAGCTTCTATTGTCATTGTGTTGCACTAATGAGTATTGTCTTGTGTTTTTATTATTTATTATTAAATATTTTTTAAACCTTTCAACTGTGGCTGTTTTATGTAGAGATAAGTTAAGCTCTGAGAGTACTTGCATGTATTTGGTGATACTGTACAAAGCCACTTTAATAGCCTTAGCCCTGGGTTACACTTACTATTTGGATATCAGTAATATTACACAGTGGAATTGGACACCCGTTGGTAAGGGCCTTTATAGTAGCTGATAAGAGTAATTGGTTGCAGTAGATTAGTACTCTATAGCCTGGGCAGAAGGGTGCATAGCTAGTGAACCTGTGCCAGCCTTCCCCAGGGGTGTTTGTGTGTTTGTATATAACTGAAATCTCAAAGAGTGTGTGTGTGTCAGCTACTTGGGCAGGGACACGAAGCACTGGTTGGACAGAGAGGGTACTGGAAGTTTTGGCTTCACTACTTGGCTGACATCGGAACCTTATAGTTGTGCCAGTGGGTTCCTATTGAATTGTTGACAGCTTAGGTTGTCGAATGCTTAATCATCGGCACCTAAGCGTCAAAAGCTTACAATAGCGAAAAGCCACATCATCAAATTCTTTCATCTGAAAAAAATGTGTGTGGCCATTATCGGGGGATTTGCCCTTTCCCCAATGTAGAGCGATCTCAGAGTTGGTATATTTAGTTAGGGGGTGTGGGGGGCATTTGTGTGTGTTTGTTTATTTTGTTTATGGATGGCCACCCGAATTCTTTCCCGAGGAAAGAATTCAATGATGTGTCCATTCGCTATTGCTAGCTTTTGACGCTTAGGTGTCGATGTTTTAGGATTCAACAACCTAAGCTGTTGATGTTATGATATAGACATGCCAGTGGAGAGTCTTATTGGGGATCTTGTGAGAAAGGGAGAAATGAGCCCCAGATTGACTGTGATCTCTGTGTGCTCTTAAGGGGAATTGTATTTTACTGTCTGTGTACTTGTTATCCTCCCAAAGTGGATGCCCCTCACTGGTGCTAGTGGTGAGGATTGAGACTCCTTGATTACTGGGCCAGTGCATGGGAATCACATATTAATTGTTTGGCAGTGGTGGAATACCCACATGAAATATGAATTGGTTGATAGTGGTGAGTTAGCCACATCACATAGTAGTGTGGTGTGGATAGTGAATTCCTGTAGCTTGTGTACAGTGATCACTGAATGTGTTTTCGGCCATGCAGTGAACATTCAGAGTTCAGATCACAATTGTTTTATTTCTTTTGTTAGCTTAGTCAGGGAGAGCAGGCAACCATGTCAGCAGAGGAGTATGGCAAGGTGACAAGGAGCCAGTTGGCTGAGATGTGCCAGGCTAAAGGACTGGTGCATGGAAACCTGACTAAGGCAGACAAGAATGTGGCTTTGGTCACGAGAATAGCAACCAGGAAGATGATCAGACTGGCCGTGGAGATGTACAACACTCAGAGATCATACATCTTATACTTCAGTAAAATAAATTAAGGGACAAGGCCTCCTTAATTAGTGCAGAAGACTAAAGCTCTGGGTCATTAATAAGTTGTTCCCTGTCCCAAAGTGTGCAGAGTTTGAAGCGTTTTCCAAGTTTTATTTTATTTTTTTAACTATTTTAAGTGATTTAAGGTAATGTTTAAATATTGTGCATGGTGCCTAGTCATAGTTCAGAGGATTAAACTCTATTAATGAGCTGTTTGTGTTCTGGGGTACAGGGTTTGATGCTTTTGTCTCTGTTCTGCCATTAACTTTTTAAATGACTTAATGCAATATTTAAAGGGTACTGCAAACATGCTGTCTAGTGGTAGCACAGAAGACAAAAACTCTGGCTTATAGATATGCTGATGAAGCTGCAGGGTTTGAAGCTTTTTTAAGTGACATAAGGTAATATTTTAAATCCTTGGTGACTAGTGTCTCCCCATATGTCTTTCCTAATGTAAAAGTTTTGTTCTATTAACACTTTATGTGTGCTTCAATTAATAATTAACAGTATCCCTGGTGTGTTTTCCTTGCATGTACATCTTTTTTGCTGCAACGCTGTGGTTCTATTTACTTTAAGAGTGTTTAGGGTAATATTTAAAGAGTATCTCTGGTGTCCTGTATTCTCCCCACCTCCATCCATGCATATTTTGTGCTGCAAAACCTGTTCCTCTCTTAACTTTTTATTTGCATTTAGGATGATATTTAAAGAGTATCCCAGATGTCTAGTGTTTCCCCCCACAAATACATATTTTGTGCTGTAAAACTGTTGTTCTGTTAACTTTTTAAGTAAATTTAGGTCAATACTGAAGAGTATCCATAATGACTAACATTTTCCCCACCAATACAACTTTAGTGCTGCAAAAACTATTGTTCTATCAACTTTTGAAGTGACTTTTGAGTAATATTGAGCTTCCTTAGAGTCTAGTCTTCCCCCAGTATTGCAAGATTTGCTCATTAGTCTAGAGCAGATTAGAAGTGTGACAGCTCCACACGCACATTTACACACGTGCGCATGCACACACACAAACACACACAAAGCCCTCCCACCTGATCACATTCACAAACTCTCTAATCCATTTTACTCTTATGCAGATCCCCCCCCCCCACACACACACACACACACGCACACACACACATATAAACACACGCACGCACACATATAAACACACACACACACACACACACACACATATAAACACACGCACGCACACATATAAACACACACACACACACACACACACACACATATGCACTCAAATACACACATATTCTTACATGAAACCACTCACCCCTCTGCATACGCATGCAGCTATACACATATGTACATACCTGTTAAACTCCCTGGCATTTACATCTGACATGATCTCTCCCATTGAAAGTTATGGGTGAACACATATTTGCCAGCCAAGCTAATTTACACAGCTCTGCAATTCTCTGAATACATTTTCTCTCCATTCTCTGAATCACTCAACTTCATAAATGCCTTACCACAGGCATTTCCAGGAGAGGGCAGAGCATGTGGCTAATTAGCAGAGGACACTCACACAGAGTACCTCATTAGCATATAGCTCAGCCTAGGAGGTGGCCCACCATGGTGATCCAACAAACCATGTAGGTTAACAGTGGTGGTCTACCTCTGAAACAGAAGGGCCACACCAGCAGTAGCAACCTGTGACGGCCCTTTCAGTATCTGGAATATATCTTTAAAGGTGTGACGGAGCATTTTACAGATTTGAGGCCAGGTTAAGAATTATAGTTCCAACAGTAAAAGAAGAAGTGGAAAGTGCACAGGAAATACAATATGAGAATTCAAACTAGTGGGAAAAGTACTTGTGTTAATACCCACTACAGAAAATAAGTTTCTTGCAAAATGGCAAGGATATTTTGAAACTGTAAAACATGTATTAAGTTATAGGGAAAGACAATGGGGAAAAGAAACCAGAATAGTTATATGACATAAACGTTCCAAAGCCATGGAGAAAAAAGCATTAGTTGTGTGGCAGAACTAGTCTAATCTAGCACAACTTGGAAACTGTGCCTAGTGGGAAAGTAATTCTGAAACCACATACCAAATATCACAGTTACACTGTCAAAGGGTTAAGAAAGAGGTACAGAAAATGCTCAAACTTGGATTCATAATAAGATCACAGTAAGTGAGAGAGTCCCATTGCACTGATCTCGAAATTGATGGGCATATATGATTGTGCAATGGTTTGCGAAAGTTAAATAGGATGTATAAATTTTATTCCTAGCCCATGCCCAGAGGGGTTGAACTGATTGAAAAGATGAGTAAAACTAGGTTTCTGTCCATTTTAGAACAAAAGGCTGTTGGCAAATTCTACTAGACTTTAAAACTGAGGAAATTCTAGTATTTTCCACATCAGAAGGATTTTTACATGACAGAGTTCTGTCTCTTGGCCTCCACTGAATACTAACAACACTCTAGATACTGAATAACAACATTCATAGACTCTAAACCAGATATTCAGCAGCCTAACTGGATAATACAGTAATATTTTCTGAATACTGAAAAAGCCACCTCCCTAAATTTCAGACCATTTTAGATTCCCTTTGTCAAGCTGAGTTGATATCTAATCCATCAAAAGGCAACATATGCATGGCAGAAGCCCATTATTTGAGCTGTGTAATATGTAAGGGATAGAGAAACAAGCTGAGAAAATGGAAGCTATATAAAGCTTTCCCATGCTAGCACCACTAAGAGGGAGGTTAAGGTTTTTCTAGAAGCTTGGCTTTCTACTTTCCTAATTTTGTTCTTAATTCACTGCCCCCTTACTGCCTGACCTAGGATAAGGCTCCCTTGAAAGCTAAGCGATGAAGCAGAGCAAGCGTTAACATAATTAGAATGCATTAACCAATACTAATAGCATCAACATTTTCTAAGTCGTTCTCAGGGCACAAAGATGCCCCTGAGGTACAGTCTTTTCTTAGGCTATAAATCGGGATGAGCATCCTATCAGTTATATAAGCAGAAAACTCAATAATACTGACAGACATTATTCAGCTATACAAACAGAAGCCTTACTATAGAATTGAACCTCACTTCCTAAAGTACTATCTCTTAGATTGAGAATTTGTGTCAATCACTGACCATGTCTCTCTGAAAATGATTCTGTCATTAACTTATGCAGATAGCCGTTATCCCCCCAGCCTTATGATTTCAGGATTCAATGTCATCCAGGTCACAATCAACTAAATGCAGATGGTCTTTCTCATGGTTAAATCCCATATAGCAGGGCTGGAACCGGTGTTTCTATTCTGGGGAGATCATATGCTATAGTGACTATGGAGCCTGATTTGACGCTGATTGCGGTGATATTGCATCTGTTATCTTTATTGCCTTTGCCAAGCAGTACAAAAGAAAAGGGTATGTCATAGAGAGCAAAACAGAAGCTCTTTATGATGACTGACAATTATTAGGTGCTTCCAGACTACTGAAACTTAGATTCCTAAATTCTATGTTGAGACAGAGCTCCAAAAGGGAGTCTAGTGGGTGATGTGTATAGGTGCCCCTGAAATCTGTAGTCTGGAAGGTATCCCTAAAGTCTGAAAAGGATAAGAACTAAGAAGAGTTACCCTGCCTGTCTGGTAAAGCCTGCTGAAATCACTAGTGATGGTACTTACTGTTTACTTTGGAAAACAGTGCATGAAGGAATACTGCAAATGTGAACTGAAGTCTGGAAAGACTCTTTTGAATGAAATGAAATTTATTTTGTTTTTGTTACTCTCGATGTTTTGTTACAGAAAAAGTACATTTCCTTTATCCCTGTGGGTAAATATTCTCTAAAAACTAAAAGCTGTTTCCATAGACTGCTTCAATTACTAACAACCAGAGGCATAGTAAGAGTCAGATGAAGGGGGCAGCCACCAGGGTGCAAGGTTTTAGGGTCCTGATAGGGAGGAGTATTTCCTTCATTCAACTCTGTGAGTTTGCTAAGAAGTTGCAGCAATCAGCTTGCTACAGTATAAATTAGTCAATGTCCTTACTTCATGTTTCTTGACAAGGGAAGAGCTGAGGGAGTTGGGGTGCCAAACTGGAGACCAGCAACGGACACTAGATGAGTAAATTATGGCTTTGCTTCCAACACTTTTATTTTTACTGGAAGTACTGCGAAATGCTACAATATGTATGACTATTCCCCTCTATCCATGATTGTATGTACGCATTTCACATGCTGGAATTTAGCATATGGGGCACTCAGTGAGAGAGCTTTGACTAACAAGCTTTCAACAAGTTGTCCAATAATTAGATGGCCTGTTTCCCTTAGGTATTACAGACACACCTACAGAGAAGGTGTAAACACCACAGTAAATATATATTCCTTTCCCATTTGCAACATTCTGCTGACATAATCAAAATAGTCAAACTATGCCTGCAGTTTAGCAAGTAAAATTGCATTATATTTGTTGTAGTTCCACACCCAACCCAAGTTAGCAGTATCATAAAAATAAAACTTCCAGAATGTATACACAACAGCATTACTTGCTGTAAGTACAGTTTGAATGTTTGTCATATTATTTCCATTCATTCAATGACAATGGACTCAAACAACCAACATGTACAGGTACATGGTAGCACAGCCTCAGCATTTAGGCATTTCAAATTCATAGTTCTGAACTCTGAAAAATCATAGCAGAGAGCCAAAAGGAGGAGTACTTTCTTATTTTTTCTGTATAAAAGGCATTCAGGTATTAGACTCCATGCTGCTAATGATATAACCTCAATAGATCTGATTATATGAGAAATGTCACTATGTCGAAGAGGAACAAAAAGCCAAATGTGAGGGCCAAAACTACAGGGCTAAGCCTAAATCATAGAAGCTGAGAGGCATGTGTAGGAATCAGGTCACATTCCATCTAAGTAAGACTTTCATAAAAGCTAATAACAGAAAACATTTTTTTCTGAATACTAACTGGTTATCTTGCTGTACAAAATATTCCCTAATATAGACAATGGACAGGAGCAGGAGCTTTCATCTACCCTGGAGCTAAATGTTGAAAGGTATACCGCAGTTCTTTCACAACAATTAAGAATGCTAATAATGTAAAATATGTACCAGTAACTGCCACATTCGGAAATATTGGCCTTATTGCATTTTATTAGATGTTGCTCCACATGGAAACCTGTAAGTTGTTAAGTTTTTACTTTATTTTGATTTTCCTGCTCTGAATTTCAGAGCTGTTCCAGTTTATTGTACATCTTGCATCAGAAGAAGGATAGCAGATGACCACCTATATTTTGCATTAGATCACTTACATGGCATTTTACTAGACCACATAATTTTCAGAATGTTCAAACTAAGAGTCTAAGACCCATACAGTCCACAAATCTACCAGTTGTAATAATGCTGTGTTTTTTTATTTCATCAGTAAAGAAGTTTGCTCCAGTCAATCTTATTTATTTTATTATTTTACTGTCAATTTGTTGCTTTACATCAATTATTTTATTTAGTCGTTCTCTCATATTTAATATTTAATGCATATGATGCTTGATAAAATAATGCTTTCTTTTTATCTTCTTTATTATCTTGATAGTGACAGACAAAAAGAATCAGTCTGAATCTGACCTTAAAAATATACAGTCTGCAATAATTTAGTTAGAAATATGGTAGCAATATTTATTGCACACCTAACTATACAGTGACAAAAGTAATGTTATGTGAAACTGCCATATCTTGTTTCCCAGGTACTGGCACAGATAGTTGGGAAAATGTAAACATAATAAGAGGAAAATGAATCAATCTCAGCTGAGATACCTATTTCTCTCACACACGTACACTTTTACAATCCACAAAATATCCATATTGCATAGTTGTGGACTAAAATCACACTGAGTCTCATACTGTTTTCCATTTTTTTAGTTATAGCCATTTAGTGAGATAATTACAGACATACTACAGGCAGGGACAGTTTGCCTTGTATAAAGCACTTTGATGTACCAGTCAACAAAACACAGTCTGCCTGTAGTGGCATCACTGTCAAACTGCACTGAGTTGGCAGGGCTGCCAATTAAAAGTTAATCTCCTGTTATTACTTGCACGAAGGAGACAGATGTCACTGCAGTCAGACAACTAGCAATTAAAGCCAAGACGAAACAAAAATGTGAACATTACATTAAAACTTAGTAACTAAAGTATGCACTGGTGACATCTATCTCATTAAGGTTCACATCCTGGCCTCATTACACAGCTATGGTCTTATATTACAACTTTCTCATGCCAAGAGCGCATTGGCACTTAATTCATAGTGTGGCAGAAGAAAGCAAGTGCATAGGTTATCCTTCTGACAAGGTGTCAATTGTACTAAATACTAAATACTAAATAAAGTGTTGACAAGCAGACTTGAGTTTGACCTATAAAATTGAACTTTTCTGATATGTTGCTGAAAAATAACATTTCAGTAATGAGTAGTGAAGTGGGATAGACTGTACAGCTCCTTTCACAGTATGGAATCATCTACATGATTTAACTGCGTAGTTAATACTATAACTGTGTGTGTGTGTGTGTGTGTGTGTGTGTGTGTGTGTGTGTGTGTGTGTGTGTGTGTGTGCGTGCAGTATAGCTTTTAGTCTTTAAGCTACGTATATTTTTGTAACTCTCCTTTCTCTAAACTTATTACTACCCTTTGTCTTAACTTATGTACCCTAAATATGTATGACTGTACACTGATTTCTTAGCAATAATCATGCACATTTGATATTTTCTTTACATAATTTAATGTTTTAAAAAAATATTTGGCTAAAAATCATAATTCATTGTGAACTGCATATATTCATCTATAGGATTCAAATATGAAATAAATATGCAAATCACCTAGCATACATATTTAGGGTATACACTATACAGAATGCATCCACCATGGGTAAAGAGAAATGCAGTGAATGGCCAAATGATAAGATCATGTAGGTTAACATATAGTAATACTTTTTATTTTTATTTTTAAAGAAGAAACGTATTTATTGAATTATCACTTATGCCATAGGCAATCATGCATTTATATAAATGAATACAAAACATATTAATATATTTTCAGTTGCAAACATTATACATCGCATATAATCTTCTATATAGTCAGTGGCAATCAAACATTGCATAGCTCATTCAATTCCTGTCTTCCCTTAAACCTCTTTCCTCCTCCCAAACAATATCCTGCAGGTACTGTTCCCACAATTCCCATTTTTTCTTTGTAATTTGCTCCTATGCTTTTCTAAAGATCCCATTTCCAATTTATTTATTTATTTTATTATGTTTACTACTTCTAGTACAGTTGATTTAGACTGTGATTCCCATTTTCTTATAATTGCTTTTTGGCAGCCACCAGTATTAAATGCAGCAAGGCCTTATTATGTCTAGGCAATTCTGATTCTGCATCACAGCTTAAAAAATAATTTTCTTTGTTACACCAATTTGCTTACCCAGTATTTCTAATGAACTAGTCTACAGGGGATTGTTCAAGTCTGCCAACTCATTACACTCACAAAACATATGTTCCTGATTACCTTTTTCTTCCCCATCACACCTCCAATATTTGCAGTTTACATAAGGAAAAATTTGTTGGAGTCTGCTTGGGGTATAAATATTAATAATCACTTTTATTGTGAGTTAGATAATTGAAGTGTAGGTTTAGACAAAGGGGATACCCTGCTTCCTTAATAGAAAAGGAAGCCAAGAATGTTGTAGAGGATAGCTATGATAAATATAAGCCATGGTTACAATAAGATGTATTTTAAAATAAAGTAGTAGATACAGCAGATATTATTGATAGGACTATGTCAATGCTGCTGGTGTAAAGAAAATTATTTTTAATAACTTGTGCATATTGAAGGACTTTCCAGATATCTCTAAAGTATTGGAGGATAAACCAAAATTTATTTAAAAAAATATTAAAAAAAACTACTCAAATTGAATCATGGGCAACAGGATTTTCTTGGTAAAATGCTTGTGTGTGATAATTGCAGTTATTGTAACTACTAACAGGTTATCAAAATAAATGTAAGTGGTAGCTTGTATAAGATACCTCATATTTGTACATGCAGTGTCATAAATGTGATTTATGCTGCCATTTTTAAGAAATGTGGAAGTTCTTACATTGACTGTATGTCAAAAAAGTTAATCAAAATATATATATGAACATATATATGCTCTCTGGTTTGGGGATTATGCTAATGCTTTATATAAGCATACATTTATCTGTACAAATGCAGACTTTACATTTTGTATATTAGAGAATATTTTGTTGCCATATGGTAAAGAAGCAATAGATGAATTCTTGGAATAGAACACTGGTGTCAGGTTAAATTGGATGTCTGTAATGCACCAGGACTAATGATAAGGAACAATTTAAAGTTTACCTAAACATGAAAGGGGTAGTTAATTGAAATACAATTAATTGGTTGCAAAATGAATGTGTGGGGTTTAAATGCAAATAAATAAATTATAATTACAGTCTGATGAGGTCTCTGCATGGAGATGAAAGTGCTTACAATTGTGTGCTTGGAATAAACATATGCATTTGTTTTAATTTTCATTGATCTGGAGCTGATTTTGTATTTAATTTGGAATTTGAATACAGCTTTGTTCTGTGGTTTGTCTTGTTTTGTGTGTTATAATTGATATGAAACAATCCCCAGGATTCAATAAACTTCATGCAGGCTTCGCTCAGAGAGCCTACATGCAGTGTTACCACAGATGCGATGCTGCTGATTGCGCGACATCATGCAATGTATATTAATGAGGATTGGCTCACCTGAGCAAGGTTTGGTTGCTTGCAGCAGTGTTGCTGGCCATGAAACCTCTTAGTTGAATGCAGGTAGCATTTCCATGTAAGGTTGCTGGCCATGAAAGCTTTCAGATGAACATGGATAGCAATTCCATGTAAGGCCAAGCAGCTCTGGTGCGCAAATTTGTGTGAAATGCCACAATGACCACCAGGTCTACACATATCATACCTCTCAATTGTACTTCATTACAAGGAATATACCTCATTTGCGGTCTTAAAAAGTTCATGTTGCACAAAGGGTCTATTGCAGAGCCAGTGTTATGAAAACTTTCACTAATATCCAGGGTAAATAGAAATGAATCACATTAATTCACTAAAAGATCATTTATGTAAGTCAATCCAGCACATTTTAACCATCCTATAACGTTCCAAAGCAGAACAAGACAAAAATAGGCAAACCCAAACCAACTGCTAGAATGCAAACTGAAGAACGAGCAAAACCAGGTGACCATTGCTTTATTCACAATAATTTCATTATCGGAATTCACCAATAAATGAGAAGAAAGGTTCTTTAAACAGCAGGTGTGCAATAGTATTCCATAGCAGTGAAAGAAGCAGCTACAGGTCCACTGGACCACTCTATAAGTTCTTGTACTAACAAAATAAGCTGCCCCACACTTCTCTGGAGGTCTTCCAGGTTAGAAACTGGTCTGGCCCCATTCACATTCAGATTGTCCGCAAAAGACATGTAGAAACCAAGAACCAAAGCAGAACAAGACAAAAATAGGCAAACCCAAACCAACTGCTGGAATCCAAACTGAAGAACGACCAAAACCAGGTGACCACTGCTTTAGTCACAATAATTTCATTATTGGAATTCACCGATAAATGAGAAGAAAGGTTCTTTAAACAGGCAGGTGTGCAATGGTATTCCGTAGCAGTGGAAGAAGAAGCTACAGGTCCACTGGACCGCTCCATAAGTTCTTGTACTAACAAATTAAACTGCCCCACACTTCTCTGGAGGTCTCCCAGGTTAGAAACTGGTCTGGCCCCATTCACATTCGGATTGTCCGCAGAAGAAATGTAGAAACCAAGAACCGAAGTAGAACAAGACAAAAATAGGCAAACTCAAACCAACTGCTAGAATCCAAACTGAAGAGCGACCAAAACCAGGTGACCACTGCTTTATTCCCCCAGTGGTCAGCTGGTTTTGGTCATTCTTCAGTTTGGATTCTAGCAGTTGGTTTGGGTTTGCCTATTTTTGTCTTGTTCTGCTTTGGTTCTTCCATTGCTATGGAATACCATCGCACACATGCCTGTGTAAAGAACCTTTCTTCTCATTTATCCATAGGTGCCGGAAGCTGTTGAAGACTGGGGGGGGGCGCACACACACACATACACACACACACACACACACACACACACACACACACACACACACACACACATATATATATATATATATATACACACACACACACACACACACACACACACACACACACACACACACACACACACACAAGGCATGGGGAACTGACTTTGCACAATACGCAAATGGTGTTATCACAGCAGGATAAAAAACTTTTACACAGTTAATCCCTTGGGCCAATCAAGTACAATAAGGCTTCTACCAGAAGTTTCCAACTTGCATGGATTGAATTCCTTGGAAATAAGTTTACTAACCCTGAAATGTTCAACAAAATGCAGACAAAAGTGCACAACACCAAAAAACTTTGCATAACTTCTAACATATAGTGCACTACTCTCTTCTCACACTGCATTCTTTCAGAAATGCCCCCAAACCAAGAATCGGCAAGCTGCAATTAATATCCAAAGAAAGTTATAGGATGAAGCGTTCACAGATTTATATGAGGTTACTATGCTGATGGCTGTAGGACTTTTACCAGGCTAGGCATGTTATACCCATGTTCCCACAGGACATTTTCCTTTTGCCTAGACTACTGAGAAATAGATTCCAAAGGGTCCAGCATAAATCTATAAACCCATGTAGTAGTACCATAAACACTCAAGAAATAACTAATAAATGAAAACTATACTATGCTGTGAGGTTAAATCCCTCCAAAGACTGATTCAGTAGTTTCCCATGTATGCACAGCCACCAACATGAAACAGTTCCCCTAATGACCAAAAGCAAATGACATCAAAATGAATAATTTCCCAAGCTTTCCTTAGGCGGTTTGTCCATGTATGCAAACACACCAAAATGAAACATTTTCCCAAATGACCTGTTCAACAGCCTTTCCATGTATGCGTGTAAGGAGCAAATCACATCAAAATGAATAATTTCCCTAAGGTTCACTTAATTACATTTCCATGTATGCACAAGTGCAAAAATACAACATTTTCTCCAATGATTTCTTCAGCAGTCTGTTTGTATGCATAGTAAGTACAAAATTACATCAAAACTTATAATTTCCACCAAGGATCCCTTGCGTACTTTGTCCATGTATGCACAAGCACCAAAAATTAAACATTTTCCCCAACAACTCCTTCAGTACTTTGTCTATGTATGCACAAGCACTAAAATGAAACATTTTCTCCAATGATCCCTTCAGTCAGGTTTATCCATGTATGTACAAACACTAAAATGAAACATTTTCTCCAATGACCCCTTCAGTCAGGTTTGTCCATGTATGCAAAAGCACCAAAAATGAAGCATTTCCCCTAACAACCATCTCAGAAGTCTGTCCATGTATGCACAAGCACTAGCAAACTATATCATAATAAATCATTTCCCCCAAGGTTCCCTTAATTACTTTTCCACCATGTAAGCGCAAGCACAAAAATAAAGCATTTTCCCCAATGACTTCTTCAGTAGTCTGTCTGTATGAGTAAAAACAAAATTACATCAAAATGAATCATTTCCCCCAAGGTTCCCTTAATTACTTTTCCATGCATGCACAAGCACAAAAATTAAACAATTTCCCCAACGACCCTTTCAGTCAGTACTTTTGCATGTATGCACAAGCACTGAAATGAAAAATGTTCCATTCCCCAACGACCTCTTCACACTGGCTGCCTTAGAATCAAAACCCTCACCCAGTGCCTTTCCCACCAGTTACCAAAGTCCAAACAAAAAAAAAAAAAACAGAAGATAAAATTGATAAATAAAATAATGTCTGCAACTGCCTGCAATAAGACAAAGACATTACATTAATATATTTAATTAACATACCACCACAAGTGACTGACAGCAATGGACTTGGACTTCAATTCACAAACTCTTTAAAGCAAACAGCAAAGTTCAGTTCACTCAATTTAGTCTTAACTGGTATTTTTTTTTTTTTTTACACCTGCGACCTGCCACTGAACCTGGCCTGACCAGAATGAACTATTAAGTTAGTCAGGCAAGGAGGAAGTAGATCAATGCACCTACTTAGTGCAGTACAGATAAAGCCCAGTCCCAGAATTTGAAGTTGAATCCCTCACACAAGTGGAAGTTAGTCGAGGATGCCAGCAGCAGAGGCAGAATACAACAGTGCAAGCTATAGGATCCTGATCCGATTTTAATAACAGCATACAAAATTGGCTTGCTATTTGGCAGAACTGTGGGCACTCTGGGTTACAACTGCTGAACTTGTTTATTTATTTATGCAGCCAGCTGTCAACGGAGGTTGCTGATTGCACTATAGTGGGGATCGGGAAAGAAATGTACTCTTTCCTTCACTGTAATGTAATGTGCAATCTCGATTTATATAACTTTCCATGACTTTCTCCAATTTCTGTAGTAGCTAGCTCCATAACCTTGTAACTTTGAGAATGCTTTTTTTATTTACTTACTTAATTATTTGTGTTTGTTAAGTGGGGAGGAGCAGAGCAATAATGACCGTGGACTTTTTTCTGTTTCAGCCTGGGTTGGGATTGCTGTCTGGTTAGTGATTTACTTTGTGGTTTGAGCTTGGTTGATGATTTTCCTAGTCTTATTTGCCTAATTGCATGACTCTAAGTAATTTACTTAGAGTCATGCATTTAGGCAAATAAGACTAGGAAAATCATCAACCAAGCACAATGCACATGATGAGGGGAAGGCAATCTCAGAGTTGCTGGAGTGTTAAATGTAAATTCCCATTCCCAGTCCCGGAACTTGAAGTTGAAGGGAACCCCGGCCCCCACACAAGTGGAAGTCAGTCAAGGAAGCCAGCAGGCAGCAGCAGAGGCAGAGCGTAACAGTTTCTTCCTCATGCTTTTTTTTTATTATTTGTGTTTGTTAACTGCCAACTGGGGAGGAGCAGTGATCACCAATGGACACGGACTTCACTTTTTTTTGATTGAGCTTGGTTTGCTTGCTGTCTGGTTAAGTGATTTACTTAAGAGACTAGACAGTCATGCACTTAGGCAAACAAAAATAATCAACACATGAATGATGGGAAGGCCGCGATCTCAGAGTCGCTGCAGTTTGTGCAAGTAAGTTGGCTGCAAAAGTGGAGGGGTGCCCCTTCCCCCTCGCTCTACGGTTCCGGCACCCTTGCATTTATCTCTGAATTCCAAGAATGAAATTATTGTGAATAAAGCAGTGATCACCTGGTTTTGGTTGTTCTTCAGTTTGGATTCTAGCAGTTGATTTGGGTCATCATATAAATTTCCTAGTTTCAGATGTTAGCAAGCTATTAGTATGTATTCCACATTTTGCCCACTTTTCCACATTATGAGGGCTATTGTTCCTCAATTTGGAGATTGAAGGTTGAGAGCTATGACACAGATAGCACTGATTCTGCTCCAGGATTGTATGACAGCACAGAATTTGCTTTTCCCTTTCTTTAGTTTGCTACACTTAAATGTTTTTGGCCACCGCTTGTGTGATGCACCGCATAGCACAATCACTGGAATCTAAGAAACTGGACTAAAAAATAGTAAAAATAGGGGATGTCATGTAACTAGTTTGCTGTGCTGGCAGTGTATTGCTACTAAGAGGACTGGTGTGGCCTTCACGTTTGCCTAAAATACATACACAAAGACCTGTAGAGCCAATAAACCCAAAATTGCATTGCTAGCCAATGTTGCTCATCATTGCACACTCCTGAGCACCATGTTTGTGAGATGAAAAGCATCACATAAGATTTTCAAACACTGTGCACACACCCAGTAAGCATGAGATAACTGGAATTGGTGGCAAAACATCAAGATACAAAATGAAATTGACAGGAAGACCTCATTCAACATTGAGCTTGATTTCTGGTAGTCATGGCAGGTGTTTGTGGGGAGGGAATACACTTCTGAGCATAGAAATAGGGTGTCCAGGAGTCCAAAGTATTTGTTGGACTCCTAATTAAGTATCATGGGCCCCAGTTACTGCAGAAGGACTATTCTGGATCAGAATACAAATCTGAAGCATGTGATAGTGTTGTCAGGGCTTTGACCAGTGCTACGGGTATCCCCTGGACTGGTTATCAATGTCAACACCATTTTGATGACTTCAGGAGGAGGAGGAAGATGGATTCCCTCAACCACTGGATCTGGGAATTTAGGAATGGGGACACCGCACAGATGTGTCAGAATCAATTACAATGACTACTTGTAAGAGTTAAAAGCTGACTATAGCCAAGACTAGTAGTCACAATGGCATTCTGTTTTGTTCTGTTTTTTTCCAAAGATACCACTGAGAGAGCTTTGAATGTGAGGACCCATGCTGTGAGACTGGCAAGAATGAGAGAACCATGTGGTATGTAGGCATAAAAACAGAACTGTTATTGTAGCATTAAAAGTTAAAGACAGCTTATGTGTTATTTAATACAGTTGTATCAATTTGAGCATGCATATATCAACTGTAAAAGAAAGTATGCAAGTCTTAGTCTTTAACACAAAGCAACAGTTCCATATTCTCAAATAACAGTGAGCATGCATGTCTCAACTATAAGAGGAAACTATGCATGCATTAGTCTGTAGGAACAGTACAGTATTAAAGAGTAGTACGGGTTGTGGGTTCAAAAACCATACTTCCAAAATACAGCTTATGGTTAAGTTTTCATCATTATTGCAATGTAACTTCAGAACTCTATAAAAGTGGCACAAATCACCTGCTGTAAACTGTAATCAGTATAATATGGAGATGCATATGTGCAATATATGCACACATCGAGGACTGCTGTCTGCAATCTGTACTATAGTGTGCATCTGTTATGAACTGGGCAGTCTTAAAAATAATAAATAAATTTATTAGGGGTTTGTTGTCTTAAATGTAAAGGAAAGAAAATAGAGTTAAATTGTATCAATGCTTTGTATGTCACATATGAAGTTACTAATGTTATCTCTTTTTTCACCCTAAGCCTTATCTTCTCTCTCTCTTTTTATTTTATTTATTTTTTTCTTTATTTTTTCCCCACAGCACAGTGAAGTAGGCCTGTCTCACAGGATCCTTCTCTCACCACTCCACCAGCTACACCACTAACCAGAACATCTGGGGCACAACCTGGAAGCACCCCCTCTGCTGCACCTGCACTACTTCGGCTGTCAGGTAGTTCTGCCCCACAGGGTAGGCCAGTAGTTCCCTCCAGGAGCAGTGGTAGAGGTGGTGATTTTATCACCTGTGAAGAATTGCCAAAGTTGGTGCCTAGGATTGTGTGCTGCACTTTTGGTGCATGCCTACTCCAGACAGAGTGTCTGCTCTCCATCCTTGTACAAAATACTAGGAGGAGATGCACACATTCGGCACTGCAGTCATCAGCACAGTGAGGTGACATTGATGACAGTCCAGTGGGTGAGGACTTGATTCTCATTGTCACCCAGCTCAGTGTCCATGGATTGTCAATGTCCCTACCCACACCCCAACCATGATGTTCACCCACCTCCCCTGTCCTTCACCATCCCTCTGTATTGTCTTGTATGTCCTGTTGGACTGTTTCCTCACCTACTCAACTCAACTGACCCAGACATACCTACGTCCCTTCCCCAATATTCCTCTCTCTCTCAAAAAAATAAATAAATGGGCACCTGTCTCACAAAAAACATTCATCCCATATGTAGCTCTCCATTTTGAACACATTTCTTCTTGACACACTTGATTCAGTCCAACTGGCTACACAACAAAATTGTATTGTAGTCACCCCTCTCTCCAGAGGTGACAGTGCAAATTCAAGTAATATTCTGCATATATATTATAATGCCCATGCCCTGGCCCAGCAATCAAGGAGCCTCAATACTCACCACTAACACCAGTGAGGGTCATCTCATATAGGAGGAAAGGATAACAAATACACACAGTAAAATGCAATTTCCCTTAAGAGCACACAGAGATCACAGTCAGTCTGGGGCTGGTTGCTCCCTTGCTCTCCAGGTCCCCAATAAGACTCCCCACTGGCACAGCTATAGGGTCCAGATCTCAGACTAGTAGGCAAGCTAAAACTTCCAGCACCCTCTCTGTTTAACCAGTGCTTCATGTCCCTGCCCAAGTAACTGACACACATAGACATACACACACAACACACACACACACGCACACACGCACACACGCACACACACACACACACACACACACACACACACACACACACACACACCTTGAGAAGAATTTATACAACCACACAGACACTCCTGGGGAAGACTGGCACAGGCTCTCCAGCTGTGCCCCTTTTTCCCAGACTATATGGTAGAAATCACTGCCACTACCCAGCTAATATTTATCAGCTACTAAAAGACCCTTAAGAAAGGCTGTCCAATTATTACTGTGCAATATTATTATCAAATAGGTAAGTGCGACTGAACATTCAAGGCTTATTTGGAGTGACTTGGACAGTAATCACTATAAATATGCAATGTACTCTAGAGCTTAAATTATCTCTACACAAAGCAGCCCCAGTTGAAAGGTTTTTAAAATATTTAATAACAAATAGTCAAAACACAAGACAATACTTTTTACTACACATTGCTAGTCAAGAGTTCAGAGATCACAGAGAAATGTGTAAAATAATTCAGTAGTACAGTTCTGACGTCACAGAAAAACACTTAGTCTAATCTTTCTAGTTTCTAGCTATTTCTAAGAGAAAACACAAGTCTAAGATAAACTTACATGTAGAGCAAGACAGTGCTGGTCAGTTGGATGATCAAGACAAAAATGCTTAATGCTTTCTGATTCTCTCTGTTTTTAAAATCACATTCCTGGTTCACATTACATCATTCTTCACAATTCCCTGGGTTCCCAGGCTAACAGAAACTACATTCTTAACATCTCCTTTTGTTATCTTGCAGCTAGTAGGAAAGCAGAGCAATAAACATACATTTGCATGTTTAAATCTAGCAATTTAATGCTTGGTTAAAACAATAGAAAGAGTGTCTTCATTTAGACATTACAGCACCATGTTTAGATCAAAAGATCACAATATACTTTACTTAGTCAGCTTTCTGCCAGCAGAGTGCACTGGTGTTACATTTTTTTCCAGTTCCACATATAACACTATTTTTACCATTTAAGACAACAAGCCTGAGGTTTACATTAATATTTACAGATAACAGAATTATCTCCAAAATTCTATCTGGCTAGACTGGCAGCCTTCATCTATCTTCACCCAATCTTCACATCTATATCTATATATATATATATATATATATATATATATATATATATATATATATATATATATATATATATATATATATATATATATATATATATATATATGGATCCCTATCACATGGTCGACAGGCCATATGATCGACTTTCATTTGGTCGACAGTTCATTTGGTCGACAAGCAGTTTTATGTGGGTGGCTGTGCCCCCCACAACCCCCCTAACTATATATATCAACTCCAGGGTTGCACAACATTGGGGAGGGGGGCAAATCTGCCTGTCGACCAAATGAATTGTCGACCAAATGAAAGTCGATCAAATGGCTTGTTGACCATCGCAGGTAGACCCATATATATACATAGATATATATATATATATATATATACAGAGAGAGAGAGAGAGTTTTGTGTTGAAGAAATGGCTAGCTATGGTTCTTTCCTACCTCCCTCCTGCACATTCCTGCCCTGCTTTCATTTTGTTTTCCCCCTGCTTGCTCCCCATTTCACCACTTTTCTATCTCCCCCATTTCTTTTCCTTAAATAATGATTGCACAATGGTGTGCATCATGCACCAACATGCAGCAACTGTAAATGGTAGCAATATATGTAAATGTACTTAAAATTATCACAGACACCTGTTAAAGTAGTACCTATACCTATATTCGAACCAAGTAGTATCTGCCTCTAACAACAATGCATTAACACCTGCTGCCACAGAGTCAGTTATGCAGCAGATGTAGTTACAATCAATAGTAAATGTCACACAGTTTCGGAACAATTTCCTCTATGTTCTTCCCCCTGCTTGCTCCACATTTCAACATAGTCCTGTCTTCACCATTTCTTTATTTTTAAATCAATATTTAAATATTGTCCCTATTTTTGGGCCTTTGTCCACCCCTTATATATGCCTTTGTCCGGATTTATAGCTGTAAGAGATTGAGAGTTAGGTTCACCCTGCTTGCTCCCCATTTTACCACCATCCTATCTTGCCCATTTATTTTCTTTAAAGCATTGTTGTGTGAGGGTTCATGATGTGCACAATCACACAATAATGTTTTAAAAGAAAAAAAATTGTACTGTAGAACTAGTTAAAAATTATTAAGATGCAGCTATATTCATGAACAGTACCATGTGGAACCAAAAAGAAAGTTATCACTGTATTAACACCTGCTGCTCCATAGTCAGTTAAGTAGTAGGTATCTGTTAGGGATCGAATAGTAACTGTTAAACTTTAGCAACCCCAAAGTGTGCAGACTCAAGCCACTTTTTAAAAGTTTGATAGCTGTTATGTAGTTGCTAAAATATACCTGATATTTAACTGACTCTGTGGCAGGAAGTGTTAATGCATTTAATGCAGTAATACATACCTTTTTTGTCTAGATGGTACTTGGTTCAAATACAGCTTTATCTAATACTTTTAACTGCTTTTCATAACCATTGATGCACATTGGTGCACAATGCACACCATCGCACAATACTTCTTTAAAGAAAAGAAATGGGGAAGATAGGAAAGTGGTGAAATGGGGAGAAGCAAGGTAAAAAGTAAAAGCAGCACTGAGCAGGAGAGAGGTTGGAAAGAACCATAGCTATCCATTTCTTCAACACAAAAAAATTATCATTTATGCAGAATATTATATGACTTTGTAATGTCACCTCCAGCGTATGCTTACAATCATGTTATATAGCCATCTAGACCAAATCAAGTGTGTCAAGAAGACATATGTTCAAAATGGAAAGCTATGTATTGGATGATTTTTTTTTCAGAAATAGAGGAATTATGGGGAAGGGATATGTGTGGAGGCAAGAAGCCTAGGCTGGAACAAAATTTTAGTGAATGTGTGTGTGAGTACGAAGGCAGACATTTGGGCAAAACAACAAATGGGTAGATAGAGAAAATGAATAACTGTTGTGTGTGTGTGTGTGTGTGTGTGTGTGTGTGTGTGTGTGTGTGTGTGTGTGTGTGTGTGTGTGCGTGTCTGTAGGGGTTCTCCAGATGAAATTGGTGTGTGAGTGTGTGTATGAACAAAGTCAAGCTGAGTGCTAGCTCTACATTTTGTTGTATTGGACAGGTGTGAGTCATGCATGATAGAGGTGGTAGTTTATTGCTGTTGTCCCTTGCCAGAAAAACTGGTTCTACCAGTTGTTGCACTGGCACATCTACGCTCATGGTCAGAAGCAGTGCTGCTACCTGAAAGTGGCTGATATCTTCTGGACAAGCTCTCTTCATGGGGATGCCCAGGACCATGATCCCATGGCCTGCCACATCTGGATGCAGACAGCACACTCACTGATGAAGCAGTGGAAGTCCTGGCACTATGGGAGCATGATCAGGCATGGCCACATTGGCTGACAGCAGATGATGTGGCTGACCTAACTCCACAAGGATGCATTCCTCTTCCAGCAGATGTTCCAGCACAGACACTGCTCATTCCATGACAAACACCCCTCAGTCCATCACAGTCACCCCCTCAGGTCCACATGTCATTAATCTGATGCTGTAAATGGGCAGCATGGCAAATGATGATAACTGTGCCATAGCCCTGTTTCTGTTTTGGATTCAAAGATATAAACACCTTCTGTCTGATGCTCACTGTGCATAGGTGACTTACTGCTTAGTATATCTGCATTTGTGTTATACCTTGAACTTATATTCTCCTTGAAAAGTTCAACAGTTTATAGCATCAAAATGTCACAACCTTATACTGATTTTACGTGTGAAGGTTGTGGCTTAAGAAACTGCAATGCGTATCATTAATTTCTAACTTCTCTCTTTAAGGATTTCCTAGTACAAACATATGGTGAACATTATATGTAACACCATCATATTCAGGTATTAAGATTGTATGACAGCACTGTAGTGAAACCTGATCAGGACAGTAAAACAGTATAATGATCTCTTTTGCATTACCCTCACCAGACATATGCAGTAGCTGTATAGCCCAGAGGTCATTTTCATCAACATAACACAGAGGCTATGAACCATGCCATGGTGTATGTAGATAGATTAAAAGCCATGTCACTGTAATCTGTGTGGTATAAAATTAGGTCATATCTGCCTGGCCTCCAGACCACTATCTGACCATGGTCTGTTGGGGTTACTGCAGATCCAAAACTATCATATAGTTGATGACATCAGCAGTCTGTTGTGGGCAGAATAAGTGTCCCACATGCTGGTGTAAAAAGCTCTCAGTAATGTCAAACAACAGCTAACAGACACACAAAGTTGACTACAGTGAGAATATATTTACTATCTAAGCACAGGAACTGCAGAAAACAATACTTTACACAAGTGCCACAGCTCAAGTCTGACTTAGAGTGGGTCAGACAGCAGTTTATAGCTGATGACATCAGCAGTGGCAAAGACAGAGTAAGTGTCCCACATGCTGGTGTAAAACGCTCTCGAGCAACAGCTAGCCAACACACACAGTTCACTGCAATGAGAATAAAACCCCTCCCTACCTAGGTGCACAGATTACAGAATGCAGTACTTAACGCAAGTGCCATGGCACAAGTCTAACTTTTACAGGAGTGCAGGTGAACTTACAGAGGTGACATCAGCAGGCCATGTGGGAGACAATAGGTTGGGAGGGCTGCATGAAGTGGACGTGTAGGCATATGCAAGTATCAAAATACTGGCAATCTATGCATTTGAAGAAGTAACTGTAGGATATCATTTCTACTCTTCTGACTAGACGCACACACACACGCACACACACACACACACACACACACACACACACACACACACACACACACACAGTTGATTGTAGTGAGAATAGAACCCCTACCTATTTAGTTACATAGAATATAGAACACAGTACTTAATGCAAGCACCACAACACAAGTCCAGTTTTTATGGGAGAGCAGGTGAACTTACAGTAGATGACATCAGCAGGCCACGTGGGAGACAATAGGCTGGGAGGGCTGCATGAAATGGATGTGTAGGCTTCAAGTATCAAAATACTGGCAATCCATGCCCTTGGAGAAGTAACTGTAGGATACTATGTCTACTCTGCTGACTAGACACACACACACACACACACACACACACACACACACACACACACACACACACACAAATGCATGCACAGTCGACTGCAGTGAGAACTGATCCCCTACCTATTTAGGTACACAGACTACAGAACACAGTACTTAACACAAGTGGTACAACACAAGTCTGAGGTACATATGAGTGCAGGTGCACTTATAGTAGATGACATCAGCAGGCCATGTGGTGTGCAACAGCTTGGGAGGACTTTCTAGGCACATAGCTTCATAGCATTATATGAGGCTAGTAGCCTAATAAGAGTCTCTATTAAATTGCTGAAGGTTTCAAAGCTCGAATGTCATATGGTCAACACCATATGATCAAACTTTGAAAAGTTCAAAGGTGAAAGGTAACGGCTCCAAACACACAGAATGGGAAAATTTCTCTTTTCTGCACTAAAGTGTGGTCTCGGAGTTGGTATATTTAAGTATGGGGGTGTGGTGGGGGTACAGGAGTGCTTGCCCCCCTGCTCAGACCATTAAGGTAAGTTTTTTTCTACTTTTTTATTATATATTCGAGGTTTCAAGTTTCGCTCATATGTTGTCGAACATATGAGGTTCAAAATTTTGAAACTTCAAATATATAATATAGACCCACCTAATAAAACTAATAGCACTAGGCTGTTTAGAAACCTAGCTGTATAGCAACACAAGTACCCTTACTGAGCATAATTGGATGTTTGAGTTTAGCAGAACAAGGATGTAAGCACCACCAACTGGCCCTGTCCATGAAGGAGCACACAATATTATATATTATACTTTGTAGTGTGGTTGATATACGTGTGGAAAAAGTGGTGAGACCCCAGTGTTGTAGTGTTTGGTGATATGTGGGGGGCTAACACAAGAATGTATTGTAAATATATAATGTATAGTTAGATCAGGCCCTTGCTTTGTAATGTTTTCACATGCAGTTTTATGTTAGACAAAGGAAAAAGAGAATAAACACCAATAATGAAGCATGATATATACAGCCCCATAGCACAGTGAGCAGCTGGTTTACATGATGGTGAACAAAGTGTACACTCATGAGAGATACACCTGTTTGCACATAGGTAAGCAGTGCACAAACATGAGCCGCATTGCAAATATCTGATAGTTCCAGCTGTACTCCAGGGATGGTATCTGCAATCCCCAAGAGCATTAATTGAATATATCCGGTTTATATTTGTGACTGTCTGCTTCCTAGGTGGTCTGGTTTGGCCTGTTTCTGCAATGAGGTTGTTTGTGCAAACCAAATGAGCACAAGCAAACTTATAATGTATTTGTTGACTGGTAAAAGTAATAGGAATAAGAAGTCTATAAGAAAGGACATACACAGCAGAACATGATAGTTCACATGAGATATTTCTACATAGCTCAGGATTTGAACTCTATTACCAATACATATAAGTCCAGAAGTCAGAGTGACTACACCAAACCCACAGGTGTCGAAAAATGAAATTTATTAAGCACTTCCGTATTCAAAATACAAGACTTCTTCAGAATAAAATGTAAAACCAAATACAAATGTTTAAATATACTCTGTTATAAAATGATAGGCTAATCCAACCCTAACACACCCCCTCTGTTTTTTTAAAAATTCTTAAAGACAAATCATTCATAAAGATAAAAAAATACAAAACCACAATTACTAATACATCTTCAGAAAGTAGGATGGCTGCCTTATTCTTCATTGCCACAGAAACAGCTTTGCAGCAAAGGAGTAAAGTCATTCTTCACACAGCCAACTGTAACAGAATGTACACTGATATCAAACCATCAGCTGTTATTTGTACATGTCATTATCATTATTATATTTGGATGTAGTGCACTTACTGAGCATACAACCTGTTATGATTATGCTTGCTAATATATAGCCATGCCTTACATTTCTGTAATCTTTTGTAATTCATCACTTATCTGACCAGTTGTGTGAGTCATGCAGTGTGTAAGCCATTCAATATCTTTGGCCTTAAATGTGTGAGGATATTAACTAGGGAAGTAATATGATACGCAGTTGCCAACAACTGAAGGCCAGGTTGGATGGCACATACAACCATATACTGTTCTTTTGGAGGTAGCATAGGTACGTTACCGTTATGGCACAAACAAAGATACACTGCTCTTTTGGGGGGAACAAAGCTCATTTACTCTTAGGTCACAAACAAGCATAGCCTGTTCTTTTGGTGGTGAGCAAAGGTGAATTACTACTATGGCACAAACAAGGATATGATGCTCTTGTTACTATCCTTGTTCTGCAGCCTGCCTGTTCTTTGATCTTGGTAAGGGTTGTGAAGTCAGAAACTGCAATGTGTATCATTACTTTCTAACTTTTCTCTTTAATGATTTACCAGTACAAAGGGCATGCACTTATCATCAGTACTTTTGAGGGGGATGATTGTGTGAATCTTTGATGCCTGAAGCCTAAGACTTACTAATGGGAACATATAAGTAAAATCATACACGAGTGCATGAATCGTGCTATCCCAAACAGAACCAAGATGCTATCCTCCAAAAAAAGGAAGCCAATCTGGTCGTCACCTGCCATAAACAAACTGTACAACAGAAGGAAGAAACTGTTGCAAAAGAGAGTAAAATCCCATTAGTGGAGGAGCTCCCTGGTCAGCCTCAGTAAGAAGCTGAGATCCCTTATAAGATCCTCCAAAGCTAGCTATGAAAACAAAATCGCCACTAATTCTAAGGACAACCACAAAGCATTCTATAGCTATGTCAAGAATCTCGATGGCAACACTCAGATCTGCTCTGAGTTACAGCACAACGGCATGAAAATTACAGAACCAAATGATATTGCCAACATCCCGGCAGATAGGTTCAGTGCTAACTTTACCCGCCTCACCCCCTAAAGGGCCCATATCTACACAGGAAGAATGCAGAGTCCCTGTAATCACAACTATGCAGGTAAAAGCTGCATTCTCTAAAGACAAAAACACAGAATCCATGGGACTGGACAACATCCCAGGCTGCGTTTAACTCATTCCCTCCAGTACAAGTCTTTTCAGTGTGTACCTTTAACTCCTAGTGAGTGTGGCCTAAGCCTTTAAAAATGAAGTTATCACCTTACAATTCTAATAAATACTCATTGACAGAGGTCAAATATCAGTACAATTGTGTTTGCCATCATGTATGCTTCAAGATAAAATATTCTGATACCTTGTATGTAGCGTGGTTTTGGAATTATTAATGCAAGTATGAACAAGTAATATTTGATGCCTAGAGGAGTAGTAGGGGGTAACTGCAGATGCACCTGGAGGTGTCACTCGGATGTAATGAGTTAACACGAACTTCAGAACAAACTGGCTCCCCACTTAAGCCTCATGTTCAATAATAGCCTCACATCAGGCTTTGTGCCCACTGAATGGCACACAGCAACAGTTATCCCACTCCACAAAGGGGGGAGCCACCACTAATCCTGGGAACTATTGACCTATTAGCCTTATGAGCCTGGTCTGCAAGGCCATGGAACATATCATCATGGAACTCATAAACAAAGACATTGGTAACCTTCAAACTCTGGATCCCACCCAGTTTGGGTTTGTGAAAGGCAGATCATGCCTCCTGAACCTAATCGACTTCTTTGAGGCAGTCACCAAAGCCGTAGATGAGGGTAAAGTGGTTCACACAACCTATCTTGACCTCACCAAGGCTTTCAACACCATCCCCCATTCTGGAATTATAGCTAAACTCACTAAATTAGGTATAAATCCCTAAGTCACAAGATGGGTTGCCAACTGGCTCACTGACAGAACCTACACTGTAAAAGTTGCAGACTCCAAATCTGACCTCAAAGAAGTGACAAGTGGAGTACCATAGGGTTCCGTCCTGGGACCTCTCCTATTTGGTATCTACTTCTCTGAAGTACAGGCTAACACAGAAGGCCTCTGGCTAACGAAGTCACAGATGACTGCAAACTAGGAGCCATAGTCAAGTCCCCAAATGATGTGGACATCCTACATAAGGGCCTCGCTTAGACAGATGCCTGGTGTCAGAGCCATGGCCTCAAGCTCAATGCCAAAAAGTGCAGTGTCATCCCCTTTGGTAAAAACTCTGTACCCATGAACTACCACATAGGCAGCAATCTACTTAACACCAAATGTGTGATAAGAGACCTTGGGGCCCAAGTGGACAGTATTCTCTCCTTTGATAGTCACATCGCCACAGTAGTCAGGATGGCCTTCTACATGGCACACCTCATCATAAAAGGGTTCTCATCCAGGAAAAAAGAGGTCATTGTTCCCCTCTACTTGACACTCATTAAACCCATTATAGAGTACAACGCCCCTCTTGGAATGTACCTCACAAGACATCTGCAGAGCTGAAAAGGCCACAGAAGTGGGGGGCGTGGCCAAGGATGAACACAGGATAGCAGCAGATTTCTTCAGCTCCACCAACTTAACTGCACTGACAGGAAATAATTACTTTAAAAATCAACTAATGAAATAATTTTCTTTCTAAATACGTTTGGAATATCAGTTTCTTGAATAATATCTAAAAAAGAAAGAAAATTTCAATAATTTTCCTGTCAGAAATCATCTTGGAAATTTCTCTTTCATCACCTCTGTTCAAAATGAGTTCCAGTAAGGCAAATACTCAGGATTCCAGCATCAAGAAAGAGCTTCAGTCTTTGATATCTACTATTCAGCAACTTATTACCAAAATGGACAAACTGGATACTAAAATTGATAACTTCATAGAAAAAACTACAAAACAAATGTATTTGTTACATCAAGACTTGCAACAACAGAAGGCTCAGATTACAGGCATAGAAGAGACTGTTAATGATATGGAGAGCAGAATCCGGGAAGAAGAAATTAACATTGAGTTTTTGCTGAAGCAGAACACACATCTACAATCCAAACTTGATGACCTGGAAAATAGATCTAGACGCAATAATATTAGGATGTTTGGACTGCCAGAAAATATAGAAGGTAACAACATTACTTCCTTTTTAAATACTTGGCTTCCCAAAACTTTAGACTTGTCAGAAGCATTTTCTTTTGGTATTGAAAGAGCCCATAGGTCCTTATCTAATTTTAACTCTAACAAAAAGTATCCTAGATCAGTTATAGTAAGATTTTTATCATCTTATGACAAGGAGATGGTACTAAAATCTGCATGGGCTAAAGCACCTATTAAAATTAATGAGGCAACTGTGCGTTTTGACAATGACTATTCTTCCTTGGTAATAACTAAAAGAAAAGTTTTTTTGCCATTAATAAGAGAGCTTAAGAAAGCACAGTTCAAAACCTACCTTTTGTTTCCTGCCAAACTAAAAATCTTTTTACCTGATGGCTCTAGAATTTTTGAAGACTTGGACTCTGCTTTGCTGTATATTAAAAAAAATAAGATATTGGATAAAATAGAAGATATGGAATGGGCTAGTCCTTCGTTAAAGAGGATGGCAACAGGAACTTCTTGGAAGACTTCAGAGAAGCAAAAAAGACTAAAAAATAAATGACATGTTCTATGTTTTGTTTTTTTTTTTTTTCTCTCTTCTCTCACCTTCTCTCTTAATCTCTTTAAATACAGTTACTGCATCTCCAGAAAGCCACAAATAATCTAAAGATTTATTCAAAGTTATTTTTTTGTGTGCAAAGAACTGTTTTTGTTTCATAAATAGTCAAACTCTCTGAGGAACAAATAACAAGCCATCAATCAACTTGTTTCTCTTTGTGATAAAGAGACCTAAGGTTAGTAATTTGATACATTTTCTTTCTCTTCTTGTTTTAAATAACGGCATTCTTTTTAAACTATACATTTAGTGAGGGGTGGGGGAGGGCAAGGAGAGAAGTATGATGAAAAATATGAAAAAGTGAAATAATAACATTAGTTTTTTAAAAAAAAACTATATATGCTGTTTAAACACTGTTGCTAAATATTATATCATGACTTTATTGCTTATACATGATTACAAATAGTATGTCATGATTTAATTGCAAATAATTAGTACTAAAATAGTTGTAAATAATAAGTTTCATGTTTAACTTTATTAATATAAACAGCAAGTAATATTTCATTGTAGATACTCTTTGTAGCTTCCTTTTTTTTCTTTCTTCTCTCTCTCTCTCTTTCTTTTCTACACTCTTCCTTTTCTTTTCTCTCTATCTCTTTTTCTCTCATATAAGTACATTTATATGCTTCTGATAATACTGATATATGTATATAATAAGATTTGTATGAGAAAATGAAACGGGGCATATAAAAATAAGTTGTATAATATGTTAAATAACTGTAGGCTTGGTTTCACTGTCATAGAGACTGTAATGACTTGTAAAATACTTCGCAAAGGTTTTGCACTGTTTAGTTTCATTTGTATTGCTAAATGAATGTCAGTCACTTGCATTTACTAAAATTCCCGCCAGAATGTTAAGGGAGACAATTTGGGATGTAGGTTACCTCGTGAATAGTGTCCTCGAGTTGTTTTAAAAGCTTCAACACTCAGAATACACGCAGAGAAGCTGAATGCAGTCACTTTGAACTTTGACCCCTGATTTCACACTGACACATCGCAGATTCAAGAAGAACACTGTTCCAGGAAGTAGAATTGCTGTAAATGCGACTTTGTGATGAAAAACGAACTCTAGAACATTTAAATGTGAGTTATTCTTTATAACAACTTACTTATTTAAGATGTAATTTATAAAATATGAAAGTTATAATGGTTTTAAATGATTCAGTATGCCATAGTAAGCAAGTGAGATATTTTAGAAGGCATAGAAGGTAAAACATATATACATATGTTTTTGAAAACTTACATGACTGCAACATATTAATGTATATAAATACTTATGATTTAAACATATATAATGTTATAAATCATTTGACTTATCTAATTGACAAGCACAAGTAACATTATGATTATATCTTTGAAGAAACTCTCATGTGACATATTTAAAGCAGCAGTTCAGATATATAAAATACAGATGGCTTTCTTCACAATGATTTATGTATAACTAGGAATTTACATTGCTGTGCAGTATGATTTGTAAACATATGTATGAGTATAAATATTTTATTTAACTGGCAATAATAAGTATGAGAAGAAAGCTTTGGTGCAAATAATTTAAAGTTTTTAAAAACTGTTAACTGCATTTCTATGACAGAAAGTAGGAATACCCTAATATATGTAATGTCTGAACCATAATAGCCTAAGTTATTGAATCCAAATGAACATAAGAACTTATTTTTACAAACTTTTAATAAACTAATATATAGATATGCCCCTTTTTTTTTTTCTTTCTTCCTTTCTCTCTCTCTCACTTCCTTTCTCTCTCTCTCTCTCTTCTCAGTTCCCATTATCAAGTTTATTAGAATGCTATTTTGATTATGAATGTATTATGCAAAATAGATGTACATAGTAATATGAACTGTTTCTAAATGTTCTTATTTGTTTATATGAAGCTGATTTATAAATTGTTTAGCTTTGTCTTACTAGATAATCTAATTAAATGAGGTTAACTTTAGTTAATAACAATTATTATTAAATTGATATGGTGGCAGCTGAGGTACTGCTGCTTAGGATAGGAGGATAACTTGAGTGGTATGTGCTACTCAAAGTTGGAGTTTTTAACTCCAGGCTGGGTGCAATGTTTAATCCTAATATTATTTTCATCTGTTTATTGTTGTTTGTATATAGTTCTGACATCCACAACACATTTTATAAACTCATTGTCACTACAAGTAAAAATGAAGCTTATACAAAATCCCATAAGATTTTCAATAAATACAGCTATATTTAATGGTACACCTAAAGGAGGAGGTTTAATATCACTTATTTTGTTAATTGTTATTCTGATTATAAGTTTTATATGTTTAAAAAAGCCAAATGATTTCTCTAAAAGGAATTTCTTTAAACATTAATGGACTGAATAACCCATGTAAAAGGGCAAGTTTAATGAGATACATTAATTTACATAGGGCCAACTTAGTAGTCCTTCAAGAAACACATCTCCTGAAAAAGGATATTGATAAATTAGCCACTAATAAATATACAGTCTTGGTTAGTTCAGAACACACTCAGAAAAAAAGAGGAGTGGCTATTTTATGGAATAAAAGTATGCCCATACCTAAAATTATTAAATCTTATGAAGATGATAAAGGAATGTTTTGTATGGTTACAATACAGATTAATGGAAAGACATATACATTAATCAATGTATATTGGATACCAGGAATTGGCATTAATACAGTGAAACACCATCTCAATAAGATCATATCATTTTCTATAGGAGATATTATTTTAGCAGGTGACTTTAATTGTATCTTACATGAAAAAGATACTACTACTATAGGGAAAAAGAAAATTACATCTAATGCAAAACATTTAAAGGATTTTGTTAATTTATATCATTTGAATGATATTAATAATCAGATTCAAAATCATTACCATACACTTTTTTTTCTAACAGATATAAAACTTATTCAAAAATAGATAGACCCCGGGATTCATGAAGCTCGGCGCAAGGCCGGCGTAAGGCCTGCGCCGGCGGTGCATGGAATATCCGGCGCAGTAGCGCCATATACATATTAATGAGAGTGCACCGGAATCACAGACACGTGCGTAGTGTACGTGAGCGAGCCCAGGTAGGATGCGTCTGGAGGCGTGTCAAAGCCGGCAGGAGGTGAGCAACCTAATGTGCTGACAGCCACGGTCCGCCCACAATAGTAATGGCAGCAGCCAGGTCCCGTGCAGAATGAAACGCACGGACAGTACGCAACATAGTCCCCGTTCCAAATCAACGGAGAAGCAAATAGAAGCCACCAAGGCATAAGTGTACCCGTTCAAGGAGCAAAGGATACGCATAAGACCGCCGCCGTCCCGCAATGTACTGTCAGTGTTTACACTCAGAGAAGGTGTACAGCCGCATGTCAGCGCGCCGCACCGACATAGGAGCAGCGACTAAGGTCACCACCTGTCCCACTGTGTTTGGGGCAGTCTCTCCATGGACAGTTGTGTCCCAAAAACGAATTAGAAATGGCTGATGTGCTACGAATGTAGGACACAATGATATCCCGTATGTAATGTAATGGTAGCATGAATTGGTTATTTCTGTAACAGAAATACCGAAATGACACTATAAACAGAATAAGCAAGGAAATTGCCACAATAATAAGCAAATTATTTAGGCAAACAAGTGAATTTCTATGCTATATAGTGACCGTTTGTATGTGTCGGCCTGTAAAGGCAGATGTGAGTCCCGGAAATATCCCAGATCGGAAAATGGAAAAGGTGGAAACCCCAGCAGCGACATGGGCATGGTCACCAGGGTTACCTGCTGTCCCAAAGTGCCATGTACAGACCCTGAGTGGACAATGGTGTCCCTGCAACAATCGTAAAAATGGAAAATGACCTGCATCCCCTGCCACGCAAATTCCGCAATATACATGTAAATAGTAGCATAAAACATATACATTACGGTATGGAACACAGACATGGCATAAGAAAATAAATAAGGAACCCAAACGCTAACAGAATAGGCTCATAGTATGGCAAACAAGTGAAGTTCTGTCTACTGCACTAGCCCTGGGTATGTGTAGTCCTGCAAATATCGAAGTGTCCACATAACATGCCCCACCATGGGCATTGGAAAAGGTGCCAACCATAATGGTCACAAGCAGTAGTGACAGTACATAGCCGGGTAGCTGTGCCGACATAACAACAGTAAGGAAGCAAGATACCCCAAACACAGGCAAACATGTGCATAGCAACATATCCCAGACCCAGCAACATCTCAGTTGCATACACCGGATGGTGTATGATGAAGTGTAATATCCAGAAGCAGAACACATGCATTCGGATGTACTACACAATAGCCTCATTGTACATGTCAGTCACACCCATGTATACCCCTGCACCCAAACCTGCTAGCATCCGTGTGCAGCTATACAACCACACACAATGTGCATACCTGAACTGTGGTAAGATGTTTGTGTTAGGCAATGCCACGCTGGCAAATACGCATTCCACATGTCAGCAACCCACCGCAGGTACAGATATGTAAATGGCTGCATGTGAATGTGTCAGCAGAATGTGTACATCCGGCATGTAGTATGTACCCGACCAAACCATCTAGGTTTGCATACGACACGGTGCACATAAGTGTACACATGTGGACAAGTCTGGTCGGTGGACCACCGCATCGACGATCATCTCTGCAGTGAAGTCGATCACATATAGCGGAACAGGTGCCCAACACACAGGACATCCTAACAGGGTGCTACAGGCAAAGAAGGGGAAACTGGGACATCACATGTGGAGATGAGCGTGGCTGGACGGACAAATACACACGGTCAAGGTAAAGGATGGAACAACATGCATATGGCTGGATGGATGTTGTTCAAAATATATAGAAACACATATGAAGTTCCAGTTTACACTCAAAATACTATATAATGTATTGAATTGTACCGTACAATATGGCAGCAGAACTAAGCCTGCATGTAATTGGTGAAGCTAAGCTGTACTGTGATGGAATTCTGAACCTGGCAGTAAGCAGGACAGCAGCCTCATGTCTGTCATCATTAATCATTTGCTGGGTTACAGAACAATAAATGTATGTACATGCATAACAGCACTCCTTCCCCAGAGGAGGATGGCCTTGTGAGCTCAATGGAAGATAGCAGTACAACTCCCTACCACACAGACAAAGCAACGATCAAGAAATTAACTGTCCACTGTATCGTAACAGTCTAGGGTCCTTGAAACAGCTACAATCACAAAAGGATACTGTAATGTACAAGGTGCCTTGCAAGCCTGTGTTATTCCCATGAGAAAACAATTTAAAAGCACGAGCCCAGCACCCACGTATGTATAGACTATTGCGGACCATAGTGATGGAAATGCCCTGTGACCGACCACGCCAGTAAGTTGGGCAAATGCTGATTGTAAACACTATATAAAGAAACTGCTTACTGTATAGAGTCAGACAAAACTCCCATACTTGGACTGTACATTATTTAGCCTGCCTGTGTACACTACTAAAACTGTCCGAACCCGAGCCTCCTGTGTTATCGGCTGTCACTTAGAAAAGTCTACTGATAACTACAGTCTGGTGGTAACAACTTATTTCACATCGTGATCCTTGTAATCCGAATTCCCTTGGTAAGCTACAGGTCAGAGTGCATGGCTGGTTAGACATGTACCGGAGAATATGCATAAATGGTTCTTCTTGAATGAAAAGACCTCCGACTGAATTGTTGTGTGTAAAGAGGCTGTTTACTGTCTGATCTGTGGCTGAAAAGCGGAAAACTGGATCCCAAGAAGAAAACGTGCAGCCTTAAACAGGAGGCCCAGGTAAGGAGTGTCTGCCTTTTGTGTCTATTGTAGATCAGGGACCAGACTACATTGTGTTTCTGTTAACAGTAGTGATATCGGGTCAAGACCTACCCACATACTGTTAAATCTGAACATAGGTCAGGGGAACACACAGCAGAGTAAATAGTGAATGTAGACACTACAGTGGATACAGGGAAGGAGACACACGTGTTATGACAGAAGGGTACGTAGCAGTCGTGGTAGAGGATATGGGAGATTATTGAAGCAACAGATCATGTGATCCGTGATTTGACGGGTGACGTGAACAATATGCAATCGCAGAGAGCACATAATGTGAGTTACGCAGCAAAATGGGGTAATAAATATGACATTGATGGTATATTAGGCAACATACCGTTACTGAAACATTGTAATCGCTGAAAATCCGATGCATATGTTCCAAGGTAAACACCTGTTCCACCCTGAGAGGGATATGCCCTCTCTGGCCAGCCATGTCCTGTAAATAAACCGAACACATGTCAAATGTCCTGATATCTCAGGACAAACATTACCCAGATATATATCAAAATGGTAGCATAAAAGAGTACCCACTGCCCACAAGGACACAGTCCGACAAGCTCCACACTTTACATATGCACAGTGGTGTCCATTGTAGGACCCAAAATTGTGGAAAGAATCGAATAATGTGTTATTCCAACGCTGCACCTGAACTCATTGTAGCCACAGGTACACATATGCACCGCAAGCGTGTTTAATGTTGCTGATAGCTGTCCATGTAATGCAGCACAGATGCACAGAAATACCCAGGGTACCGGGTCCATAGAACTGCATCCACATCACACCTCCGCACACATGACGGATGTGTAATGGGTACTGTCAATTGTTGCAGTCAAGGGATTCTGGGTATGTAGACTCTGTGCTCGGTGTTGTTTCGCAGGCAATACTTTCTCCTGCCCCGTGGGAGGGATGTGCGTATCACCTGCCTCAGTCTCCGGTAATAATGCAAACCATACTCCGGAGAATGCTAAATGTAGGTGTGTAATGTGTACAGCCCCATACTACTGTCCAGTAGGCAATTGTCATGGATGGACACCCGTATGGCCAGAATGGCACCCACAACTGCAAACCCGGTAAATGACATAGCCGGGAAGGCATAACACAGGAAATACACATAGGGACTACAGTTGACATTCCACATACAAAGCAGGACCGTCGTGCCAACACCGGCGTACACAGCACTCAATCTGCCAGCAACAGACTGAGGAGCACCCGCCACCGCACAGCGTAACAGATGTGCGACCTGTGGAACACATACTAATGGCACACACACAACGCCAAGTAGGATATGTAAACTATGGCTTTCCCACCTATGAAGACAACATGGTTAAATGAATGCATAGGTAAGCAACATGTTCTGGTGGTGTTATAGTGGAAATACAGTGACGGATATGTCCCATTGGGACGTCTGCGGTTTAAATTGAGCATTTGCTAACCAGCATCTTTGGATGTATGTAATTTGTCCACAGTAGTAAATCACCTGGTTATGTAGCACCATGTGGAATGGGTAGTCCAACAGACATCCGCGATTCCTGAACACACAGTATCAGTGAAACCCACTGCTCACAAGGACACAGTCCGACAAGCTCTACACTTTACATATGCACAGTGGTGTCCAATGTAGGACCCAAAAATTTGTCTAAAGACAGGAATGCCGCATTCTTTCAACACTTAAGTGAACTCATTGACGACACAGGTACACATATGCACCGCAAACGTGTTTAATGTTGCTGATAGCTGTCCATGTAATGCAGCACAGATGCACAGAAATACCCAGGGTACCGGGTCCATAGCACTGCATCCACATCACACTTCCGCACACATGACGGATGTGTAATGGGTACTGTCAATTGTCGCGTCCAAGGGATTCTGGGTATGTAGAGTGTGTGCTCGGTGTTGTCTCTCATGCAACCCTTCCTCCAGCCCTGTGGTACGGATGTGCGTAGCACCTGCCTTACTCCCCGCTAATAATGCAAACCATACTCCGGAGAATGCTAAATGTAGGTGTGGAATGTGTACAGCCCTATACTAGTGTCCAGTAGGCAATTGTCATGGATGGACACCCGTATGGCCAGGATGGCACCCACAACTGCAAACCCGGTAAATGACATAGCCGGTAAGGCATGACACAGGAAATACACATAGGGACCACAGTTGACATTCCACATACAGAGCCGGACTCGTGCCAACACCGGCAGACACAGCACTCAGTCTGCCAGCAACAGACTGAGGAGCACCCGCCACCGCACAGCGGAACAGATGTACGACCTGTGGAACACATACTAATGGCACACACACAACGTCAAGTAGGATATGTAAGCTATGGCATTCCCACCTATGAAGACAACATGGTTAAATGAATGCATAGGTAAGCAACATGTTCCGTGGTGTTATATTGGAAATACAGTGACGGATATGTCCCATTGGGATGTCTGCGGTTTATATGAAGCAGTTGGTAACCAGCATCTTTGGATGTATGTCAATTGTTCACAGTACTAAATCAGCTGGTTATGTAGCACCATGTGGAATGGGTAGTCAAACAGACATCCGCGATTCCTGAACACACAGTATCAGTGAAATCCAATGCTCACAAGGACACAGTCCGACAAGCTCTACACTTTACATATGCACAGTGGTGTCCATTGTAGGACCCAAAAATTTGTCTAAAGACAGCTCTTCCGCCTTATTTAATCACCTAACGGAACTCATTGTAGTCACAGGTACACATATGCACCGCAAGCGTGTTTAATGTTGCTGATAGCTCTCCATGTAATGCAGCACAGATGCACAGAAATACCCAGGGTACCGGGTCCATAGAACTGCATCCACATCACACTTCCGCACACATGACGGATGTGTAATGGGTACTGGCAATTGTTGCGGTCAAGGGATTCTGGGTATGTAGACTCTGTGCTCGGTGTTGTTTCGCAGGCAATCCTTCTTCCCGCCCTGTGGGAGGGATTTGTGCGTAGCACCTGCCTTACTCTCCGCTAATAATGCAAACCATACTGCGGAGAATGCTAAATGTAGGTGTGGAATGTGTACAGCCCTATACTAGTGTCCAGTAGGCAATTGTCATGGATGGACACCGTATGGCCAGGATGGCACCCACAACTGCAAACCCGGTAAATGACATAGCCGCGTAAGGCATGACACAGGAAATACACATAGGGACCACAGTTGACATTCCACATACAGAGCCGGACTCGTGCCAACACCGGCAAGAGACAGCACTCAGTCTGCCAGCAACAGACTGAGGAGCACCCGCTACCGAACAGCGGAACAGATGTGCGACCTGTGGAACACATACTAATGGCACACACACAACGCCACGTAGGATGTGTAAACTATGGCATTCCCACCTACGAAGACAACATGGTTACATGAATGCATAGGTAAGCAACATGTTCTGGTGGTGTTATATTGGAAATATAGTGACGGATATGTCCCATTGGGATGTCTGAGGTTTATATGAAGCAGTTGGTAACCACCATCTTTGGATGTATGTCATTTGTTCACAGTACTAACGCAGCCGGTTATGTAGCACCATGTGGAATGGGTAGTCAAACAGACATCCGCGATTGGGGAACATACACCAGCAGTGAAAAGCACTGGGCAGGTGGACACAGTCCAGCAACATCTAACTTGACATATGCACATCGGTGTCCATTGTAGGACCCAAAAATTCTGTTCAGAGAATGCCTGCTAGCTTCCTGCATTACTCATGTGATCTAATTGTCGACACCACGCCACAGGTACACATAGGCACGCAAGCGTGTTCAATGTTGATGATAGCTGTCCATGAACTGCAGCACACATGCACAGAAATACCCAGGGTATCGGGTCCATACAGCTGTGTCCACATCACACTGCAGCACACATGAAGGATGTGTAATGGGTACTGTCCACTGTTGCAGTCAAGGGAGTCTGGGTATGTAGAATCTGGCCTCGGTGTTGTTTCGCAGGCAATCCTTTGTCCCGCCCCGTGGGAGGGCCGTGTGCGTGGCACATGCGCCACTCTCCGCTAATAATGCACACCATACTCCGGGAATGCAAAATGCAGGTGTGAAATGTGTACAGCCCCATACCAGTGTATAGTAGGCAATTCACATGGATGGACAAGCGAATGACTAAGATGGCAGACATAAATGCAAACCCGGTGGAATTACACTGCCGTAGTAAAGCATTACACAAGTCATACACATAGGGACTACAGTTGACATTCCCCATACAAGAAACACAGACAACCAGCCGATGAAGTCCAAAGCAAAGACGAGGTACTGTAGGGACCGGCAGTGACCAACCAGAGCACACCAAGAATTAAAGGCAGTCACCATAGTCTATTGAGCACACTTCGTCTGCTTCATAAGCAGACTTATTCAGACTACATACAATGTAGTCCAACCTACTACATTTACAAGCATTAATTGGTTGGTACATTAGATGTGCTAGGTACTAATTACATGCCTTAAAGGCAGACAAGCGAACAAACCTTACTTGGGTTACACATCCCACACAGTGAGGACAACAGACATTGCTTCGAAGGTACAGTCTTCATCGGAAAATGGAAATATATGTACATATATGAAACATGAACCAACATAAAATGTTTTCCAAATGTCTGACTGTGTAAGCTACATGTATATGTCCTACGGATTGTGCCAATATATTAACAGAACTGCAGACACCTAGTAATATGAATGAACCATAATATATACACATAAACCGTATGAATATGACTACTGTAAAATAGACCAACGAAATGTAAAGATTCACAATGTGCTAATGTAACATTCATTTAGAAGGTTACAGAAATAAATCAATCCAGACATCCATGTGTAAATACTAACAGAAGGCCAGCGAGGTGCTTGCCCTCACATGTACTGGGATGTCGATCCACAGCATAGTGAGTGTCTGGGTGATGAATCCGTCCCAACAACACGTGCGATTAATGACAGTGTCAAGGTGTACGCCAGCTGCCCTTGTGGTTCTGAGGGATCTACCTCATTTACGTGAAGCATAGTCATCAGATCTGAGTTCGACCTAGCCGTGTATGCCAGGCACGGGTCACCTCTGGGCAAGTGGTATGCAACTGTATACAGCTGGAATCCTTTCAGTCGGTCAGTATAACACATATACCTGAGACCCTGCATCCGCTTGTCGAAGAACTGTTGGTGCCTTTCCAGCTGCTGCAGGTGTTGGGTCAGATACATTCTGAACGGGCATTGTACCCAATCATAGGTCTATTGAGTGATGAGTACAAGGGGACAATGACCTCCCTGATCTAGATGTGAATCCCTTCATGATGATGTGGGCAATGTGGAAGGTCTACCCAACTATGTTAGCAACATGTGTGTCTAACGAACGGTTAACAACAACACGTGTCCCCAGATCACTGGTAACCCTCCGTGTTCAGTGGACTGCCACCTATATGGTAGCTCGGGTAACCTTGTTCATCCCGAAGGGTATGCCTATGCATTTCCTGGCATTTAGCTGTAGGACATGTCTCTGGTACCACTTATCCACATCTGTGAGGCACTCCTGAAGGATATCTGTGTCAGATGTGTGTCTGACCTTGGCATCCGGTTTGCAGTCGATGCAAACATTGTCACCCATAACCCCTGTGTGTGCGTGTACATTGGAAACGTAGATGCTGGAAATAGTGGACCCAGGACTGAGCCCCATGGGACACCACCTGTGACTGGCTGTGAGTATGACATGGCGCCAGCAACTATGGCCATGTGTGTTCTGTGACCCAGCCCGTTTGCAACCCATATGGCGATGTATGGATTTACATTCAAGATGACGGGTTTATCAAGTATACCCGAGCGGGGTATTGTGTCGACGGCCTCTGCCGGGTTGAGGTAGGCTGTATGGACTGGTTTACCCTCAGCAATGGCCTTGGTGACTGATTCTACAAAGTGAAACACGTGTAAAGGGCATGATCTGACTATGACCAAGCTAAACTGGGTTGTATCCAAAGTATGCAGGTCCCCTATGTCCTCATCTATGTGTCCCATTATGATCCATCTCCATGGCTTTGCAGATAAGGCTTGTCAAACTAATGGTATGGTAATACCCAGGGTCAGTGGAGGCACCATCTATGTGGAGTGTGACTACAGTCGCCCTGTGCTACTACTCAGGTACGTATCCTGAGGTGAGGCTAGGATTACACAGCTGTCCGGTGTGGGTTAAATTCCATAGAGTTCCCGGAGTGCACAGCTGGGACACCATGTGGACCCATGGATGTTGTGTTAACTGCCTTGGGGCTGGATGTGGGTAATGCTGGACATACCAACGGCAGACGTGCCACATTCCCGAGTCCGATGCCCAAGGGACCACACACATAGCCGGCCTTAGGCATAGGCCAAGTAGGTAGCCGCTCAGGGTGTTGCTCTACCGGGCACCTTTCCAGACTCTATTTGGTGTAGGTAGACCAGGAGGGTAGCGGTGACGATCGGTGGCAACCTCTGCCTAGGTCACCACTTACCCTAAGGCCACTCTTCCCGTGGGTAATACAGCAGTACCCACACCCAGACGCGGGTCATCGCTAGGGTCATTGCTAGTATGGCACATCATCTACGAAGGAAGGAAACCATATATCCCCAGACATAATGGCACAGCATAATGCCTGTTCGCCGCCAAAGGCAGACATACGCCACCCGCCGGTGCGGACGCATCGCGCGAGATGTCCGCTAACAATGCCGACAATGTGTCGCTTTGTGAAACAAACTCCACAGAGACATTCAATAATAGACAACGACGGACAACCCGATGTCCTCGTGTTCGAGCTGTTCAACCTGTTACGCCATGTTAAATGTGTGTAGCACAGCGAACCGGGCCAAACAAAGCAACGGACATGTCTGTGGCTCAGTGAAAGTCGCCACGCAATGTTAAACCCTTGTAATATTGCGACACAGGCCATACATACGGAGGGTTAGTAATGGCAGTAGGTTAGTTCGATCAGACCGTGCAATTAGTATAACGAGATCTACAACGGATACACCGCCAATCGGCGCACACGGTTAAGACTAATTGGGGGCCGTGACATGGTACCATGGACACGGACAAACGTGCCCATGTGACTCATCTAACATTCAGACAGGGTCAGGGCGGTCCCGCACAGTGGGCGCCAAGACCAAACCCAAAGCACCACAGCAACACCCTGACAATCAAGGCCTGTATGCATATGGGATATAAGCAGCTGTCATCTGAACAGCCCTGTGGTGACGACATATGCATCCTGGGCCATGAGCGAGGGGAATTAGGAATGTTCAACATGCAGTACCGCACCTTTCCCAGCAGGAGAATGGATGCCTGTGACGTATGCGTGCGGGGGTGATATGTAAATGTACATAGGTACCACGGTATGCATATTAATGACAACGAACAGCTAACGCGGCACTGGTCACAGTAGAGTCAAACGTGACTGCAGTCACGCTGGAATTATGACTATAGAACATATAGATGTGCACGCAGTAAGCGCCCATGCTGCAAAGACTGTTACATATATAAAGCTGTAAGTGCTTTCTGCACACGCCCGTCAACCGGATCAGACATATGTTACCGAATAGTCACAAGTAACGCAAAACACGTAACCACGCAGACACTGTAAACATATATAAACGGAATACGGATATGCATGTGCGCTGCGTCAGAACCCACAATCCGGACATGCGAGAGTACGAATGCGAGTGTGATCCAGTGTGACCAGGGAAGGTTACGGATGTCTCCTCCACACGCTTACATTCATAATTGTCAAATATATGCTTAAATAGTACCTATTGATTCCATGCTTTGTTATCGTAATGCTACTAATATACACATCGATATACAATAACCTGATCAACACACTACATTCTAAGGTGCACTCTCACCAATTATCAACTATGTGTCCGGATACTGATTGTATTTACCAATATTGTAGATATATTAACACATTGTTGCCGTATTATTGTTTCCATGAAGTAAGGCATGCAACACTGATATGTATATGTCACGTTATAATCAAGACTTGGAGCACTGTCCACCTAACTATGAGCAGGTTTATTGATTAATTCGCTTTAAACCGACTCTGAAGGAAGTGAATTAGGACGGCTATGTCATGACATCCGCATCGACGGTGCCCCATGTTAGTAGTTGAGAGAGCTCAGTATCCTTTCACTGTGGAGTCTATCGATTTGACAGTGTCTGTTTCAGCCGATATATGTTCCATAATGTCGCTTATGAAGATGGGCAGGACGCAAGGTTTGCTGTATTTACGCATACTGGCACGTGGATATAGATAGGCCATGTCATACAAACGATGGGTAGTCAAGCAGACATCCACGACTGGGGAACATACAGCGGCAGTCAATACCACTGGCCAGATGGGGACAGTCAAACACGTTCTACACTTTACAAATGCACATCGGTGTCCATTGTAGGACTCAAAAAATTCTGACTTGTTTGCCAGTATGCGCCCGAAAAGCCAATCCGAGTACATACCGTGACTACGGCACCGCTAGACATATGCACCACCAGCGTGTTTAAGGTTGATGATACCTGCCCATGACATGCAGGACATATGAACAGAGGTCCCCAGACTGCCGTGGCCATACATGTGCGTCCATATCCCAGTTCCGCACACATGAAGGATGTGTCATGCGCATCGTGGGGGTTGCAGCCCTGGTATCCTGGGTATGCAAAATGGGTCTCGTGTTGTTTGGCTGATAATCCGCTGTCCCGCCTGGGAGGGCTGCGGTACAGGACGTGCCTTAGTCCCCAGTAAGGATGCAAAGCACCCATAGGGTAATGCTAAAGGCATGTGTGAAATGTGTTCAGCCCTACATCAGTGTCCAGTAGGCATTTCCCAAGGATGGACAAACGACGGACAAGATGGCACCCATAATAGCAAGCCTGGTGGAATCACACAGCCGTAGTAGGGCATGACACAGGACATAAAGATGGAAACAGCAGTACATACACCCCGTAGACATCCATCCTGCCATGCGAATCCCAGCGCATACAGCAGCGAAGGTGCTATCCAGTATGGGGATCACCCGCCCACTCGGGCGAACATACCTGCGACCTGTGAAAAACATAATAAAGGCACACCAACAACGCCAACTAGGAAGGCCATACTATCACTAAAATATGGACTTCACACACATAACCGACATACTGTCATGAATACATAGGTTCTACATGTACCGCTGTGTTATACTGACAATTCAGTGGCGGATAGTTCACAATGGTACCTGTGAGGATTATGTAAAGCTGTTGCCAACCTGCAGGACTACAGTAACACCCTATGGGTAAATTGTGGAAGGACACGGGTTACGAAGCACTACAAAATATGGGAAGGCGGACAGACATCCGGAATGGGGAACATACGGCGCAGTCAAACCCACTGGCCGAATGGACACAGTCCAACATGTCCTAAACTTTACATATGCACATCGGTGTCCATTGCAGGACCCAAATATTACTCCTTAAGTGAGTGTGAGCAACATAGTGTGAACCGAAGAGGTGACAGCCGTGACTACGGCACAGGTAGATATGTGCACCACAGGTGTCTTCAAGGGTGATGACAGCCGTCCATGAAATGCAGGACATATGAATAGGACTCCCCAGGCTGCTGCATCCATACACGCACGCCCACATCCCATTTCCGCACACATGAAGGGTGTGCAAGGGTACCGTCGACGGTTGCAGACATGGGATCGTGGGTATGCATATATGGGTGTCGGTGTGGATTGGCAGATGATTCATCGCCCCGCCTGCAGCGGACGTGGCCATGGCATATGCGCATTCCGCAATACTAATACCGATCATCCACCGGAAATGGAGAATGCAGCTGTGAAATGTTGACAGCCCGATACTAGTGTCCAGTAGGCAGTTCCCATGGATGGACAAACGACGCCAAGATGGCACCCATAGCTGCAAACCTGGGGGAATCCCACAGCTGTTGCAAGGCATAACCCAGGGAATACAGATACGGTGTACAGTACACACACCCCATTCAAAGAAAGACCGCTGGGCAGATACCGCGACACAACACACCATGTGCCAGCACATCTATGGGGATCACACGCCCATACAGTGGAACAGATGGGTCACCTGTAAAGATACCAATGGCACAATCTCCACGCCTGCTGGGAATGACATAGGATGGTCAAACTATGGCGTTGACACCAAAGAAAGACATCCTTCGTGAATTAATAGGATTGATGTCAATACACCATGGCAAACACCCAATGAACAGGGAAGACTTGCTGGCACCCTATGGCCCCAAACAATGTCACACATAGGTAGATGGAACAGTCAACATAAACATTTCGTCCACGACAGGTCGCATATGGTATCCAAAGGTACTTCATAGACATGTATGCGCTTATCACCCGCTGGGTCTCGTGGAGACTTACATAACATGGAAGTATCCAGGCTTTAAATGTCCACCCTTACACTTCCATTTGTCACTTTCTATGCGAGCAATGGGGATGTAGCCACAGCATAGAAAGCAGAGACGCATTGCTAACGAAACACACACATGTCAACATCACAGAAAGCATACTATGAACACACGTATTACATGATATTGTACTATGCAACACAAACAAACCGACAACCTGCAGCAAGAATAGTCACCGTAGTTCGACACAACCCAAGTCTTCGTAACATTTGAACAGTTCATGAAAACATGCAACGCTGTTGTTTCCACAACGTGTGCAGGAAATATGCTATGTCTACGAATGTTCACAAACAACAATGTGAGTCCTAACATGATTTTAAATATCACACTGTTGATTGTGAACACTGTAACAATTTGCTTATTCAGATGTATGGTCGAAAGCAACGGAAACACACACACACACGGAAGGGACGGAGATGAACCTACGCCTATTTACATGAACTCAGTACAGTATGAATCAATTACACAACGCGCTACCGAGTTAACTGACGTGAGCGCTGTCGAAGGCATACATGTAGGCTGCTGACGCCACCCGCAAGACAATATTTGGAAATAGCCAAGGCATGTGTCATGAGCCGCCTAAAAGCATAATCAGTCGCAGAGGCAGCTGGAAACACATACACACACACACACGGAACGGACGGGGACGAACCTACGACTATCTACATGAACACACTACTGTATGAAGCATTTACAGAACGCTGCTACCGAAGTTTGCTAAACAGAGCGCTGTCACAGGCATACTTGTAGGCTGCTGACATCACCCGAAGACAATAGTTGGCAATAGCCAAGGCATGTGTTGCGGAGCGACTAAAAGAATAACCAGTCGCAGAGACAGCAGGAAACACACACACACACGGAAGGGACGGGGGACGAACCTACGACTATCTACATGAACACACTACTGTATGAAGCATTTACAGAACGCGCCACCGAGTTTGCTAAACAGAGCGCTGTCACAGGCATACTTGTAGGCTGCTGACGCCAGCCAGAAGACAATAGTTGGCAATAGCCAAGGCATGTGTTGCGGAGCGCCTAAAAGCATAATCAGTCGCAAAGGCAGCTGGAAACACACACACACACACACACACACGAAGGGGACGCGGGACGAACCTACGACTATCTACATGAACACACTACTGTATGAAGCATTTACAGAACGCTGCCACCGAAGTTTGCTAAACAGAGCGCTGTCACAGGCATACTTGTAGGCTGCTGACGCCACCCGAAGACAATAGTTGGCAATAGCCAAGGCATGTGTTGCGGAGCGCCTAAAAGCATAATCAGTCGCAGAGGCAGCTGGAAACACACACACACGCACGGAAGGGACGGGGGACGAACCTACGACTATCTACATGAACACACTACTGTATGAAGCATTTACAGAACGCTACCGAAGTTTGCTAAACAGAGCGCTGTCACAGGCATACTTGTAGGCTGCTGACGCCAGCCAAGAAGACAATAGTTGGCAATAGCCAAGGCATGTGTTGCGAGCCGCCTAAAAGCATAATCAGTCGCAGAGGCAGCTGGAAACACACACACACACACACGGAAGGGACGGGGACGAACCTACGACTATCTACATGAACACACTACTGTATGAAGCATTTACAGAACGCTACCGAAGTTTGCTAAACAGAGCGCTGTCACAGGCATACTTGTAGGCTGCTGACGCCAGCAAGAAGACAATAGTTGGCAATAGCCAAGGCATGTGTTGCGGAGCCGCCTAAAAGCATAATCAGTCGCAGAGGCAGCTGGAAACACACACACACACACACACACGGAAGGGACGGGGACGAACCTACGACTATCTACATGAACACACTACTGTATGAAGCATTTACAGAACGCGCCACCGAAGTTTGCTAAACAGAGCGCTGTCACAGGCATACTTGTAGGCTGCTGACGCCACCAAGAAGACAATAGTTGGCAATAGCCAAGGCATGTGTTGCGGAGCGCCTAAAAGCATAATCAGTCGCAGAGGCAGCTGGAAACACACACACACACACACACGGAAGGGACGGGGACGAACCTACGACTATCTACATGAACACACTACTGTATGAAGCATTTACAGAACGCGCCACCGAAGTTTGCTAAACAGAGCGCTGTCACAGGCATACTTGTAGGCTGCTGACGCCAGCCAGAAGACAATAGTTGGCAATAGCCAAGGCATGTGTTGCGGAGCCGCCTAAAAGCATAATCAGTCGCAGGGGCAGCTGGAAACACACACACACACACACACGGAAGGGACGGGGGACGAACCTACGACTATCTACATGAACACACTACTGTATGAAGCATTTACAGAACGCTACCGAGTTTGCTAAACAGAGCGCTGTCACAGGCATACTTGTAGGCTGCTGACGCCAGCCAGAAGACAATAGTTGGCAATAGCCAAGGCATGTGTTGCGAGCCGCCTAAAAGCATAATCAGTCGCAGAGGCAGCTGGAAACACACACACACACACACACGGAAGGGACGGGGACGAACCTACGACTATCTACATGAACACACTACTGTATGAAGCATTTACAGAACGCGCCACCGAAGTTTGCTAAACAGAGCGCTGTCACAGGCATACTTGTAGGCTGCTGACGCCACCAAGAAGACAATAGTTGGCAATAGCCAAGGCATGTGTTGCGGAGCGCCTAAAAGCATAATCAGTCGCAGAGGCAGCTGGAAACACACACACACACACACACGGGAGGGACGGGGCCGAACCTACGACTATCTACATGAACACACTACTGTATGAAGCATTTACAGAACGCGCCACCGAGTTTGCTAAACAGAGCGCTGTCACAGGCATACTTGTAGGCTGCTGACGCCACCCAGAAGACAATAGTTGGCAATAGCCAAGGCATGTGTTGCGGAGCCGCCTAAAAGCATAATCAGTCGCAGAGGCAGCTGGAAACACACACACACACACACACGGAAGGCACGGGGCACGACCCTACGCATACCTACATGAACACACTACTGTATGAAGCATTTACAGAACGCGCCACCGAGTTTGCTAAACAGAGCGCTGTCACAGGCATACTTGTAGGCTGCTGACGCCAGCCAAGAAGACAATAGTTGGCAATAGCCAAGGCATGTGTTGCGGAGCGTCTAAAAGCATAATCAGTCGCAGAGGCAGCTGGAAACACACACACACACACACACACGGAAGGGACGGGGGACGAACCTACGACTATCTACATGAACACACTACTGTATGAAGCATTTACAGAACGCGCCACCGAAGTTTGCTAAACAGAGCGCTGTCACAGGCATACTTGTAGGCTGCTGACGCCACCCAGAAGACAATAGTTGGCAATAGCCAAGGCATGTGTTGCGGAGCGCCTAAAAGCATAATCAGTCGCAGAGGCAGCTGGAAACACACACACACACACACACACGGAAGGGACGGGGACGAACCTACGACTATCTACATGAACACACTACTGTATGAAGCATTTACAGAACGCGCTACCGAGTTTGCTAAACAGAGCGCTGTCACAGGCATACTTGTAGGCTGCTGACGCCAGTCAAGAAGACAATAGTTGGCAATAGCCAAGGCATGTGTAGCGGAGCGCCTAAAAGCATAATCAGTCGCAGAGGCAGCTGGAAACACACACACACACACGCACACGGAAGGGACGGGGGACGAACCTACGACTATCTACATGAACACACTACTGTATGAAGCATTTACAGAACGCGCCACCGAAGTTTGCTAAACAGAGCGCTGTCACAGGCATACTTGTAGGCTGCTGACGGCACCAAGAAGACAATAGTTGGCACAGCCAAGGCATGTGTTGCGGAGCCGCCTAAAAGCATAATCAGTCGCAGAGGCAGATGGAAACACACACAGACACACACACAGACACACACACACACACACACACACACACACACACACGGAAAGGACGGGGAACGAACCTACGCCTATCTACATGAACACACTACAGTATGAAGCATTTACAGAACGCTGCCACCGAAGTTTACTGAGCAGAGCGCTGTCAGGAGGCATACCCCACGTGAGTGGTATCATTTGCAAAGGCAATGCGCCCGCCGGGTGTTCGGACAGAGTGCGCAGTCACGCAGTCTGTTACCATCCTGTCGCCAGACACCAACACGTTAGTGCTGCAGTCGAGAATAACAAGTAACTACTGATCAGTACATCACTGCATACTGGGCATGCTCAGACACTTAGACTCGGCACAGGGCAGACATGCATACACATGTTGCGACGGCATGGGTGGCGAGATGTGGACCGCCGTGTGTGTCCAGCCACACAACAGGAACCTGCCCATGCCAGAGACGTGGCCGTTACGTAGGGGATAGAGGCATGCACCCGGGGTATTACTGCAGACGGCTGCGGTGTGCACTGTGCTGTGTGTCTATCTACACAGCTGCCTACTGGGCATGCTCAGACACTTAGAGTCGGCACAGATCAGACATGCATACACATGGTGCGACGGCATGGGTGGCGGAATGCGGACCATCCTGTGTGTCCGCCACACAACAGTAACCCGGTCATGCCACAGACGTTGTTGTTGCTGCGGGGAATATGTAGGTGCAATTAACCATGTGTAGGACTGGCCTACAGTTTGTTGCATGCTACAGACAACCCTCACAAACACAGGATACCTTCACAGATGTCCTGAGGACACTGGTGAGTGGGCATGCTCTCACAACAGCACCGGTTGGGTGACATGAACCACCCATACATAGCCTGGGAACATTACCCATGGCACAACACAGTACGCCAGCAGTCCCAGGTGTTCACACACCTGGCCACTGTTAAACAGCCATGCACCATACATACCAGGGGGGGGGATGTCTGACAGTTCTGCCCATCACGCATGGTGAGGATATGCCCCACACAGGATGTACAGCCCTCAATGGTGATGCAAGACCGTATAGTGGATCCACTGGTCATCCACTCACTGTAACCAACACCAGCATGGGGACCTCAGTGATGACCTCTCCACAGAAAACCACACACATCATATGACCGGTGTGGTACCCTACATGTCCTCCATGCCAATGTTGAACAGAGGCCAGACCGAAAACGCCACCGAATGCCTTCCCGACCACTCCACATGCATGTCTGCAACAGGCAAACATGATGACATCAGGACCTTGTCCACCACAGGTAGGCACATGGTGTGGTGGACCGCAGCCACTGACTACCTGTACATCAACAGTTGAGCTACTACATGGCAGGGCAATGACAGTACCAGGGAAACCATCACCCATTCATACCAAGGCCACCATACGGCCCCACATACCAACATCCAGGTCCGCCGTGGGAGTGGTACTGCAGAGGGCACATGAGACAACCACAGGGCCTTCCCTAACTGTGGTAAGGACATGGTTGGGGCACACAGACCTGCCTGGAAATGGTCCAGAATGGTACAACAGTCACTGCACCCACAGACATTGTCTGCATACCACAGGACATGTTCCATGCATACATCCCCCCCCCAACAGGGAACATATCCATCCCACCAGAGTGTATCCTCCCAAACATGTCATATGGCCTGGGGTGATCCCATATCTCTATGGCGGTTGACACGGCCGCAATGGGCACCGATGGTTTCCCTGGCTGTGTGCTACCCATCCTCTTTGAGGCCCTCGCCCACACATGCGGCCACTGTGTCATGTTAGCCTTACTATGGGCTATGTCCCCAATGGATGCCATATGGCATCTGTGGTCCCACTATGCCAGGGTAGTGCTCCTATGGACTGTCAACAGCCACACCCTATACGCTTGACAAGTGTTGTCTGCAAAGCTGTGTGGAGGTCCATACAGGTGGTCATGGTTACAGATAGCGGTGTACAGCCAATACCGGAACATACCCACAACTACATAGTCAAGGGCGGATCCTGCCTCCCGAACCTGCTCGCCCAGTCTGGAGTGTTCACCAAGGCCATTGATGGGGATATGTGGGTTTGCACACAGTACCATGACCTGGTGGGAGCGCACAGAGCACACTACACATGGGACCCATGTAAAGGCTCGCCAGCATACATGTGGGGACATATGTCACCCGATGCTTCTCACACAGGTTGGAGGTCACACCACACAGGGTTGGTGCTGAAGGTGCTTTGTCACACTCATATCTGGACCCAGTGGAGGCCCACAGGGCTCACTCCTGTGCACCCTGCCATATGGCATCCGACCTTCCAATGTGCATGCAATCATAGGGGATTGTAGCAGACAAGCTATCCAGATGACTACGCACCCGCCGACATACCCAGCACCCCATGTTACCCGAACATCCACCTAGGGCGCCATAGACATGGCTGACTGGTGCCAGAGCCATGGCCTGCTACCAAATGCCAGAGAAGGTGCAGCCCTACCCAGTGTGAAGAACATGTTCGTCCCAATGTCACATGTAGGTGGTACGCCATTAAAGATGGTGGACATGTTCAGGTAATGGCTACCACACCTGTTGGCAACCTCTGTCAACACACACAATGGCAATGTGGGTGTGAAGACATTCCATTGTGGCCTCCTGGTCTGGATGGAATGGCAACCACATCAGGGTGTTCATTGTACCCTGTACACATCACACACCAGTGCAATGACTGCGCATAATGGCACATGTGGCCTGTAGCTAACCTGACGCCTGCAGCACTCGGAAGGACCGCAAACGCTCCACAAGACGGGATGACGGTGCTAGGACATGTGTCACAAGGTGCACGGCCAAGGGGACACTGGCTGTGGATCTGCACAGCACAGCTGCTCCGTGGTGATCTGTGCCCGACATACACGGCCATGTCTGACCTGGGTGACATGGGCACATTCCACCTCCCAGGCCCCATGCGAACACGGGCACAGAAGCGACTGTCAGACACCTCAACCCAAAGATGAGTGGGACGTGCTGGGGGAACAGGGTAACGGCCAGACACACACTACAACACGGGAGGAAGTGCCTGGCCATGAGAAGGAAAGGCCCTGACTGCCTTTGTCCAGGACTGCTACTGACGGTGGATGTGTGACTATAGTTATGCGCCAGTCAACCTCTGTGTGTCACTGCTAGACCAGGGACTGGGGACTGATGGATATGGCATCCCCATCCTGAGGGGTGTTAGATGCCACACACAGTCATGCTAGGTCCACACATGTCGTAGGGCACATATCCTGTCACGTTCTTGTGTGCCTATGTACCCATGTAGGGGTCCATGCCAGATGTGGGTAACTGTGCTATGCTGATTTTGCCAGACATGCCTGTGGGTACACCACGACTACACGTGGGGAACTAATTACAGTGCTCCCAGTAGGCACGCAAGTACACCATCAGTATCATACGGGTTAACTGCACCGACATGGTGCTACACATGTAACCACCACACATACTGTGTACACATATCAATGAATGCTGCACCTGTCCTGCATGGTATGTCTGCTGCATGATGTCCGTGCACAACACACATCACATACACACCTGTCACCAGCCATACACACACACCACAACATACACAGCACGCACTATGCGGACACAGGTATCACATACACCTCTCACTATCGTGTCCACCCTGTGCATCATAATATGTCAGCTTAACCGTGCATTGATGGTGTGGCTCACAGTTATGCGGCAGAGACTTAATCATTTGCACAGGGTGATATGTGCCACAGGCATGGGCTGTACCAATGGATGACATCATGTGTGTGTGTAAGGGCCAGTGCATTGAGTGGGCATGACTATGTAGATTGCATGTGGGTGTGGTGGAGCCCTACAGTTGTGTCTGCTGTGTGTGGGTGTGTGTGTACACAGTTCAGTCATCTGTGATGCCTACACGGGTATGCTTGGCAGCCCCTGACTGTACAGTGCAGGTGTTACGGCTCACTGTGTCTGCCGGGCGGCGGCGACCCGCGCCTGCCTGGGGTCGCACGGGCACGACCGGGTGGAGGTACAGACTGTCCACTCTCCGATGTCACATGTCCGCTGGAAACGTGCCCACGACGGGGCCGTCCAGGGCCACGCCCACGCGGCCTGCTCTGTCCTGGTGTGGATGGTGTGGTAGCAGCTGCAGTGCTACCGCTACCAGCACCGTCTGTGTGGGCAAGGGAGGTGGCACGCACCCGCTGACCTGCAGCAGGTGGTGTTGCTGGCACACGCCCCCGTGCCCTATGCCTCACCCCTACCTGGTGTTCCTGCACGGACTGCGACGCCAAGGATGGCCAAGCCTCGGTCGATGAGACCAGCCATATCGCCTAATCTCCTATCCAGAACATCGGCAAGATGCTGTTGTGCATACGCCAATGCCTGGATGATGTCTAAAAGGGTACGGAATGCAGACCTCTGCAGCCTCTGCCCTCCTGGTTCTGCCGCTCGGCACGTGCCTGCGCCGCCATTACAGTCTGGAACATGCGCCTGGTTATACCAGCTGCTGCACCCTGGACGGCAGGTGTATGTCTAGCGGTGCTCCCCACGGGCAGCACCTGCCACATGCCTGCGTGGCACTGCACCAGTCCTTACACTGGCAACATCGCGGTGTCCCCACACCTTCTGCAGCCACCACACATTCCTGCTCGGGGACAACAGACGCTGACTGACCGTCATCTATGGGCAACGGTGTTGGGGTATGTGTCGGCATCTGAACCGTGTGCAGGGATGAAAGGGACGATGTGTGATGTTCTCCAGTGGCACAGTCTCTGCCTGTGACGACCCTGCCTGTGCCTCATGCACATGCTCATCACCACTAGTATCTGTGGGGACACTAGCATCAGATTGACCGCAGGAGGGGAACGCACCTACAGCACCTGTCAATACAAAGACATACCATCGGTTACAATACAGACACACACACACACACACACACACACACACACACACACACACACACACACACACACACACACACACACACACACACACACACACACACACACACACACACACAGCATGCATGTGATTATGCAGGTGGCATGCAGCATTCACACAACACAGACCAGTGAATGCAGACCAGACATTCATAGTGGCAGTATGTACACTGCCCTGGTGGGGACAGTACAACAGGCAGGTGTCATTTAGTAGGCATGCAGTACACACATTCATGGTAGTTTGCATGCATCAGCGTGATACACCGTGTGGGCCGGGCAAGTTGGGAGTACACATGGCTGCCAACAGTATGTAATGTACACCGCAAACATGTGCGGTATCATGTGGACGTGTGAAGATGGTGTCCCACCGCATGCACCACATCATGATGGCTGTCATGGTGCAGTGTTATGTGTACAGTGTACAGATACAATGTATGTGTAACAGTGATGTCTGTGTAGGCACGTTTGCTGTGAGCTGTGTGCATAGCTGTACGGTGTGTGGTGCGGGCTCTGTGCCACTGCACAGTAGCAGGACACAGCTATGTGTCTGTGCGATGCGTGACCTGGACGCATTACATTGCCATGTCTGTAAGCCAGTTCAGCTGCTCAGCAGCACATATATGGTGGACATTGGAGGCACCTGTAGTAGCTGTGGAGAGGAATGTCATGTCACTGGTGTACTACATCAGATGTCCAGGGGTCCACTACATTGATGAACCCACTATGTGTGTACAGGGTGCAATGGTGAGTACCCACTGTGGATGTGCTGTGTGGCAACATGCCTGTAGGTATCAACCATGGCCTTGTCTGTCTGACTCATTGACAATTGTGTGTGGTAGACATTGTGCACACGGCCCTGTGGTGGCCCATGTGACATACACCCATACTAGTGTGACGGTCACATTCTCTACGGATATGCTGACAGTGTGTATGTCTGCTATGTTGTGCATAGGTCATATCATGGTGTGACAATGCTGCAGCCAGACATCCACGCAGTATGGGACATGGCATGCGCCATGTCACAACGCGTGCACCGATGCAGGGGCATGGGTCACATTGGTAACACCTGTGCTCTGGCCAGATCACAGCTCACTCTGTGGTACTGTGTCCATACTGCACTGGCATACCAATGCATACTACACATGCAGCCATTGTGTAACACCTACACCATTGTATGCATAGCTGAATGCACGTAACACACCAATTGGTTGTGTGGTGTCATACCACTCTACGGTAACGGGTGTATCTACTGTACATGGGTGGTGTGTATGTCGGGTGGTGCGAGCTGTATACCGTGACGGGGCACACACAGGTGAGCATGTCATGCCTAGACACATGGGGAATATCAATACAGCAGAACATGCGTTTGACTGGCAACAGACTTACCTGCAACAGACCCTTGGCCTTGCGACACGCCAGATGTACCTGTAAAGGCATTACACAAAGGTATACACATTAGCCATTACTATCTCCACGGTCAGCACTGTGCATGACACATCATGCATGTGTGTGGTTGCATGTGCTATGCACATGTCTGCTAACACAACATAGCATACAATGGTTTGCATCTTGTGTGGCCATATACCTGGCATGTATTGCTATATCATGTGTTGTACTATGACACCCACACCCACGCCGCCTATCATACAAACATGCAACACTGACTTACCATGCAGCTCCAGGCTCATAGCTCGGGAGACACCCACCTCCACGATGGACGCAAGTGGTTCTGCGTGTTGTTCCGTGGGTGTCCCCAGACTGGCCAGGAGCTCCTCCGTAGCTGTGAGTGGGGCTGTGTTGGTGGCCCACCACCTGTCCCACGCTGTTGCCTGGCGATTGCAGCGCACGCTGTCTTGCATGCCGGATCAGGTCTGTGCAGTGCCTGCGGATTTGTTGGTAGCTGCGGTTGGTTCCGCCCACGCTGTTCACCCTCCTGCACAACTCCTCCCACATCTCCTGCCGTTCTTGTGCCTGCTGTGGCACATGGCTAAACAGGGCGTTGTAGTTACTCTGGAGGTATGGTATGATGACCTCCTCCTCCTGTCGGCTAAATGGTGGAAGCCGGAACGTGGCATTATCTGGAAGACATAATGATGGTGGCAGGTCACATTCACACTGCTGTGCTGGCATACTGTTGGAAATGCATTGCTATGACATGTACGACATCTGCACAGTGATCTGTGAAGGGCATCGTGGCGGTGACACAGCCGATGTTGTGGCTTCACACCATTGAGCACTGGGTGTCACATCATATCTGTGTGCCACCCCATCACACTGTGCACGCACCATGTAGATGTTAGCCTGCCATGGACATGTGTACCTGGCTGCACCTATGTCCATATCAGTTGGCATATGTCCCCATGTGACGACTGTGCTACTGTTCACCTGTACACTGTGTATATGTCAGTACACATCACGCCTGTGTCCATTGTGAACGACAGCAGCGGCACTGTACACATACACATGGACACCTGCACATGCATGTGTTGTGCCATGTACTTCCACACAGCACTGTACCGGTGCTGGACAACTTGCCCCAGCTCACCTGTGTTACGTATGTGATAGACATGGAGCAATGTGTAACCATGACACATTGGCAGGAAAGGCCATGCATAGCATGTACACGCACACATTGTGCAGAGCATCACACAGCACCTGTAACATGACAGGGTGCATCGCCACCACATTACTACTGTGTATGGTTGATAGTGAGAGTGCCTTTTGTCCATTGCACCATGTGGGACTGTGATAGCTCATGCAGCCTTGCTGGTCATCTCTGCATGATATGGCAGGGTATGCCACATACATGGCAATGGGTGTGACCCACTCAGGGGCTGACGGTATTGGCAGGGTGGCTGTCCATTGCTTTTGTCATAGCTGTGTGAAAATGGACATTCCACATGTTTATCACCATGGTGTGGACACTGTCCTCCAGCGAGGTATGCTGTACGCTGCTTGTTGAGGGTGTGTGTGGTGCATGCAGGTATCACACATCCATGCATACACTGTAGCCCTGGCAGGTGCTATGTGCTGGGATGTTGATCGACACAGTGCTGTATGTGTACACACACCGCTATCCCATGCACATGGATATCTGCCTGAACTGATGTGGGTAACACATATGTGTACATACATTGCCCGCTGCCACCCACATGTCTGCTGCTGCACTACACACCGCCATCCCTCCCTGTGTGAATGTGGTGTTGGCCTCAGCAGAGGTATCCATGTATGGGGACATGGATGTTCACATAGCAGGCCCACTGATGGTATCGCCGATCTGACCATACACATATGATGCACCCTCACACATACGACCCATTCATATTGTTGTTCACAATGGTGACACGGCTATATTGCTATGCCGGAGCCATTCACAGACATACATACACAGAGGCATGCACGCCCATCTGTGTCATTGGCCGGACTATTGGTGTGGTTTGGCACCTAACGTGTTTGACTGCAGGTGGCGCAGACCTACTGTGCACATGTCTACATGGTAGGCCTGTTCTACGGTAGGCATCTGTGATGTGCTGTGCACATCTCATACCTGCACATTTGCTTGTTGTCCATCGGTCCACAGGCCAGTGGTGGGACATACAGGGATGTTGCGGAACATATGTACATGCGACCCTGTACAACTGTGACGCTAGCCTCTCAGATGCTCATGTGTCGTGGACGTGAACACCGTACACACATGTGGTTGTGGGCCGTCCATACCCATCTCCACCTGTGGGTTGCTATCATCCCACACACTCCTTGTACTGTATGTTCAGGCTATGCAGCTATGTGGGGCTTGTGTGCATACAATACGATACTATGTGCCTTTGCACCCATCACAGACATTGTCACACAGGTACACGCGCAGCCATACACATCGCAGATTGTTGTCAGCATGTCACATGTGGTACACACCTAACACATCTCCTGCGGGACATGGTACTCTGTATGGGCATGTCCAGTAGTGACATACCACAGCTACCCCTACATGACGGCTATGCAGGACATGTCTGTGTACATCTACTGTGACATATACACAAGCAATGCCCCCTACCTACATCACATGGTACTACCTGTGGAGTATGTGTGTCTGCATCCATGCTATGGCCATAGATGACAATTGTACATCTATATGTGCAACATACCTCAGTGGGGTTGTCATGAGCACATGTTCCATGTGTCAATGCATTGTTTGTGTCTGTTGGGCAGTCATTGTTGTGCATGGTTTACATGGCTGACATAGTGTACTGTGTCTGATTCCAGGTACTTCATTGGGCTACCAGCATTGTACATTTCTACAGCACATTCCAGCCATCATGTAGCCAGCTTAGATGACAGTGGTAGGTGTTCCGCCATGTGCACATATGTCACACGGTACAAGGGTGACTGACACACATTGTCGGGACTGGGTTCTGACTGCTGTGGATGTGTGTACCGGTGTTGACAACCATGACTGCACCAGATGGTGTCTTCTGGATGTGTGACATTCACAACAAACACCCACATTCACATAGCAGCACATCGTCCACGACAATTGACATTCCTGCCTGAACACTGTGTACGGTATGTTTGTATGACCACTGCATATATCACTGGTGGCCACCAGCATGGCTGCCTACAACAGCAGTGTGTATCCTGTGCAAACATGGTTACACCAGTCACACCACACCTGTGCCAGCTGGCCCTGTAGTGGGTGACAGTGCAGTTCCATTCATCATGTAACAGTATACATCGTGCACCAGTATGTTGCAGACATGTGAACGGCTGTGCTACTCAACATATGCACACATGACACATCACCTGGTACACCGTGTCTGCCTTGCCACCTGCTATTGTGACCACCCTGTGATGACATTGTACGGCCCACATGGACGTGGACATGTGATGGCTCAATGGTGAATTAACCGTCCAGGTGTGTGTCTAGCCAGGTGTCCAGTAGCCACTGGTCTGCATGCAGGGATAGTCTACATTGGCCTACTCTGTCACTGGGACTGTTGACTATGGTCATACTGTTGTTATGCAGGCATGTGCTGTTTGTCCAGTCTGATAGTCGTGTTGAACCACACTACCGCGGCACACATGACGTGTGGACATCTGGCTAAGGTGTGCAGCCCACATGTACATCTTCTCATGCTATGCTGCCTGTGCAGCGGTGTCACATGTCTGCCTCTGGCAGGGCTGTCACAGGTAGGCACAGCATGCAGTGATGTGTGACAATGCTTACACCCTCCACTGTGCTGTACAGTAGCACTGCACACACAGTACAGCACACATGTCATTTATCTACGGTGCCTGGGACCTGCCTCCATGCCCTACACGGCACACCTGCCAGTCCAGATTGTACACAGATCATACCTCCCAGTCACATACCTGACTGCAACACACACAGGTGGGTGGTTCCCACACCACACCGTGATTTACACACATACTGTATTTTCCCATGACACATTGCATCATAGGTAGTCCATGTTCAGATACCCATGTTTGTGGCCACTACACACATTGTGACACGCGACAGTGCAGACACTGTACACCACAGGTTACATGCCAGTCGGGTTGGCATGCTGTACATTGCACCTGGGACAGTTGCTACTGCTATGTATTGCCAGCAACACGACCTTCCCTAGTATGGACTCCCACGGACCCACACATGCTTGGCCATGCAGTACGCATAGCTGGGTGACACATTACACGACACATACCATACCTGCACTACCCTCAGCATGCACCAAACCTCCATGTGTCTGTATGCTAGGCCTACACACCTCCCCCCTCTGTTTGCTGAACATCCATGCTTACCATCCCTGCTAGCCACACCCTAAGCACACAACCATAGCAGCATGCATGGTACATACACACTACAGCCGGTATTACTGACATCCACTGACAGAGGTAGTTGAGGGCATGGCACCCCGTCCGATGGACAGTCTATGTGCCTATGCCAACAGTGATCACAGTGCACTTCTGCTACATTTACACACTGGTAGGGACCATGCTATTCCACACTGAGACATGGTGGTGCTGGCATTTTCACAGACGCCACAGTGGTATTCCTGTTCCATGCACACGTGCTGTATGGGCACATGTGCAGGCTGTTGCACGGTAGTTTTGTTCACCTGTGTGTTGTGTGTCACTTGACAGTCATGGTGTGTCCTGCTGGTGCATGACATACTCCACAGCTAGCTACCTACACATGACTGCCAGACATTGCAGTGTGGGCCCTCACGCAGTGTGGTGGTATGTCTCTGCTGTTTGACTACATCCACATTCAATGCAGCATACCACGGTCATGCAGGCATTGACGACACAGATGTTGCTGGCATCCTGCCTGCCAATGGGGTACCTACCAACAATACACACTCTCACTCACTACAGGGTTCCAATCCTTGGCTGGACATTGTATTAACCCTGTGGACACATACATAGTACTGTCATGCACATGTTATGTCTGGGAACACAGTCCCAATGTCACCTCCAACCGCCGTAGTTGTTGTATCCCGCCAACCTGGCTGTTACATGTCTCTGCAGCAGCACACGACAGTGACTGCTAGCCCATTCATGTACGTTGTGCACCCTGACCACCACACTACCACATCTATCACACTACACATGGATGGTACTGCATTGCACGTATGGGGCTGCATCTCTACACCCATGACTGGGCCATTCAGTATGGCACTGGGCCACATCTTGACATACATGCTTCACACACTCAATGACTACCTGCATGCCTTTCCTGGCACCCTTGTTGGGCTTCTGTGCGCCACAGCACACCACATCCCATGCTGGCCACCTGTCATATTATTGCATGGGTGGTTGGGGTGGTACAGAGGGTATCACATCAGACATGATCCGCCTTTGCCCTTCAGCACCATTCCACTTTATGCTATTGACAGTGTACACATCCAGCATCACATCGCACTTATGTATCGGCATGTTACGCCATGTGCCTTCTGTACAGTTCACACAGTGGTGCAGGCATATCATGCTGACTACAACATTTCAGGGACGTGTGGCATTGCACGCCTCAGACATGTGGCCCCTCATGCTCAGTATTTGCATACGACACTACCTGCTGTCACACAGTACTGTACATGCCTACATGTACCACTTCTACATACCTGGCAGCATTCTAGCTCATCCTGTTCATGTTGCTGACACCCATACAGGTGTCAGTGTGGCAGATATATCATGTAGATATCATTGCATCAGTTACATCACACATAGTGCATACACATCACCTTTGCATACTGACAGTCATGCGGTGTGTATCACATGGATACTGTCCCTATACAGGCATATCACGTTGTACATGGTTGATGTACACACACATGGCCCACATGGTGCTGTGGTTGCCATATTACACCATAGCGTGGGTACACATGTGCAGGACTACACATTTCTGGACCGTATGTCTAGCTGATACCTTGGGTGCCCTTGTACCTGTGCCATACACACATGTACACGCAGGACGTGTTACAATGACACATGTGTGGTGTACCTTACACAATGGATACAACGTTACATGTCTCAGTATAGTCATGCTGTGCTCTCTACCCAGCTCAGACAGTTGACATATGCAAATGACAGTCATGTAACACATCTGTGCTCACCTGCATGCCACTAACACAGGGGTGTAATGTACTCTGCCATGGGCCATGTTCTCCACAGTACTGATGCATGTAGTACTCCTACATGGCGTTTGCTGTGGGCAGGGCCGGAGTAGCAGTCCTGCATGTGTGCACACATGCCACATTGCTCAGCCCGGGCCTCTGTGTGACATCCACAGACTGGACACACACCATGCTGTGGGACATAGGTCCTGTGCACATCCCACAGGGGCACACTGTGTCACTAGTCGTGTGATAGCTGCCTTGCTGGTGGGTGACACACACCCATGGTACCACCACAGCGGACGGATTGTATAGACATGACAGTTGACATCCAGTTCTGCCGATCAGTGGACACTACCATGGGGGGGGTGTCAGTACTGTGTACATTGCACATGTGTTTACACACGGCCCTGCTGGACATCATTGTGGCACACATTGCACCTGCTATGGAACGTTTGGACATGGTCACTTGCTGTTACCTCCATTTCGGGTACCTATTCTGCTACTACATTGTCCCATATGTGCAGGCCATACATATCTTGTGTATGTATATAACATTAGCCCATCGCCCGATCATGCATGCTATGCCTGTGATACTGTCTATGATTTGTGAACATATCCATGATGCCAGCTTTGCATTACACATAATCGACATAGTCGCCCTACTGCGTGATAGGTGCACGACGTGCGCACATTCCGTATGACATCGACGGTATATGCCCATGCACATGTGTGCTGTGACACTATACATAAATGTCCTATCCCCTGCTGTGGCACTTCAGTGTTGGATATCCACTGCCAACATCGGCGTGGTGGTGGCATTGTTCTGTGTTTGCAACCCCTATGGCAGACCTGGGGTAGGGTTACCACCTGTGCCTCTTTGCAAGGGACAGTCCCTCCTTGGGCAGTTGTGTCCTGACAAATGTATCACAAATGGCAAATGTCCTGAGATTGTGGGACATCACTATATCCCATTCTTATGTAAGAGTTGCATAACATACTTATTTATGTATGTACATTCCTAACTGTTACAAGACACACAATAAGCAACTGAACTGCTACAAGACTACACATTTCATTATGCAAAAGAGTAGAGTTCTAACCTTTGTACTGACCATGGGTATGTGTCCACCTGTAACATCTGAAGTGTGTCCCGACGATTTCCCACTTTGGCCTTTTGAAAGGGTGGCAAGCCGCCCTGGGGTTATCGCGGTGTTTACATGTTGTCCCACTGCTGTGCACACGTTGTCCACAGTTGTTGGTATGCTGCGCGCTATAGCATTACATATCCAACCTTCGCCTCTCTCTGCCTGATGGACAGGTAACATTACCTACACACACCGCTCACATACTGTACAGATTCGTCAAACGTATCGTATGCGTTACACACCAGTACATGTCGTGGGTTCGACATACCTTTCCGCCTTTTGTTTTGATTTCGCCTCTATTCCCTTTTTCTCTTTGTCTACTTTGTCTGCGCTCGGTATGAACATACGGTTTGAATATCCAGGGGTCTTCCTTATATTCGCCGCCTGATGCATGTGGGTTGATCAGACCAATAGCTGTTCCTCGGTGTGTACTTATGCGCATATCAGCGGTGATCCCCCTTCCTTTCGTTCGTTACGCGCCGGCACTAGGCCATGGTTCTTTCCTCGTGTGGCCGTTGGTTATTTGCAATACCTTCGTGAGGATGGTATGTATTGTATCATGTTTGTGTGACTGCATCCGCTATGTGTGTTGTCGGGTACATTTCGCTGTGGTGTTAGCCGTGGATTGTGTGTGTTGGGTATGGTATTGTGTTCGACATGTGGGTCCCCGTGTCCTGGCGGCGTCTGTCGATGGCGTTGTGCATTCAAATGTGTTACATGGCTGTTATTTTCCTGTACATAGCGAATGCATGGATGCATGAGCCGCTGCTAGTGTTTCCCAGGAGCTTGTTGTGGGTATGCCGCTGTCATTCACTGCCTGTATGTGTTTGCTACTGTTTTAGCTGTTATCCCTTTGATATGTGCAATGGGGTATATCTGCGGATGTGGGTGACGGGTACGGTGTGTGAGTCTTGCATTTATACATACCAGATATGCTTGTGTGTGTGCTCCATCCGTGCTTGGGGAGCTGCGGGTTACCTGTGTGTTGTTCCGGGAATGTTTGTTTTGTTGATGTCGACTGCTGTCGGTATCGCCTGCATGTGTGCTTCCTGCACGTATTCCTCCTTCACATCGGTTATATATCTGCGGATGTTCGTCCAGGCCTACCATCCATTGGCATTTTGTCGCTGATAGTTACGGTGATTGTGGTCCTATACTTGGGGCGGACTGTATGCTACCGGTAGCCTCCTATTCGTGGTGCCGCTTGCTTACGCCACGGTCGTGGAACACACCGCGGTATTTACCGGACCGTGACTGTTCACGATCGGTGCCGGATGGCACATTCGTATTTTCGCCGTACATGCCTGATGCTGTGTAACGCTGCCGACGGGCCGTGTGGTGTGTACGCTATGGCCGCCGTACCTACGGTCGTGGTTTGTACATGCGCCCTTTGCATCTCCTGTTTGCTATGGCCCTGTGGTACACTTTGGGACATTTGCGCTTTGCATCATTTTACGACGCCACGTGCATAGCCACTGAGGAGATGTCGGTACTACTTTGTGGGTACTGCTGTACATACGCCTATGGTTCCTGTACTGTATGCCTACGCCTGTTATTACACTCTGGCTGTGACATGTCACCTTCATACACAGTTTACACTGGCACACACATTACACACACACAGCGGAACACACGACAACCTCACCTCACACATACACATATTGCCGCCATGGCTGTCAACCTTCTATTTCCGGAGTGGGGAACACACACAGTAGTAATGTGAAACACATGGGCATAATGTGGAACACATAGTAATGGCATAGTGACAACTTCAGCTAAGTAGGTCATAGGTTGATTATGATATGCTGATTTACTTACAGTGAAGAACCTTTACTAACTTACTATGAGTACATTCTATTTACCAGGATGTCATTTATATACATTCCTAACAATGGTTGTTTGAGAGACATTTTCAATGTGGAACTTGGAGGAACTGCGAGGAACATGCACTGTTTTACACCCCAGATGAGGTACGCTCCTCATAATGTCGTACACTTCACTGGTATGCTTTCCGCCGCACCGACGGTTGGACACAATACCTACGTTGGCAGACGCCGTGGCGGCGTATCTCCGCACTCATGTCCTATGGATATGACACGCACATATGTAGGGTTGCCACCTTTTCAAATGGCCAAGGTGGGACATTTTTAGTAGGTACGTCAGGTTTTGCATGCCAACACATACCCACGGCCAGTACAGAGGACAGCGATTCACTTTTTGACGGAATACAAAGCTGTAGCATTACAGTTGCTTATTCTGTTTATTATCATATTTAGATGTTTCTTCTACAAAATAACTGTTTTCTGCAACTAATAAAGTAATTATGGGAAATGGTTTTGTCCTACAATCTCAGGACATTTGCCATTTTGTCATTGTTTTTGCAGGACACAACTGCCCAAAGGTGGACTGTCGCTCACAACGTGGGACAGGTGGTGACCCTACACATATCCCGTTACTGTACCGTGGACCGGTGACCATCCCGACACGCGGATATGTATTGCTGCAGGTTAACATTTCCATGGCTGGCGTTACCTGCCCTGCCCACCCTCCAGGATGATCGGGTTGTCGGTCACTATGTTTAATATGTGGTGATTTCGCGGCTTACTTATCTGTGACCTTGCATCCCTGGGTTCCATATTACCCTGTTGTCCTTTCTATCTGTGTATGCATACATATATTTCTACATGTGTACTGATATGTATTTCCGTATCTGTGTATGCAAATGCGCACATGTGTGGTCGACTTGCGGCGATAGTGGCAGCATATGGCTACGCCGTGTGCTGTTGAACCGGCGTGCGTTGAGGTGTTGGCGTTCCATGCTCTGCTGACTATTGGGTGTGCAGTGTTTGGCCGGTGCCTTTGTTGGAGTCACACATACGTCCGCACATACGGTACACATTACGGGCGGACATGTTTGTGTGGCGTCCATTTTACTGTGTGTGCAGGTCAGGAGGTGTCAGTCCATGGGGCCTACACTGTCAAAGTATGTGCTATGCGTTCCCTCTTTGCCAGGGCGTAGGCATATTGGGTACGCCTCTGTCTACCTACTGGGGCTGGCTCAGTGTGTCCGTGGCGCCGCACGCCCTGTGCCTGTGCTTGCCCTGGCAGTTGTGGCGGGCTTGGTGGCCCTCCGGCATTATGTCCCTGCAGCAGCTGTTTCCGCAGAATCATATTGTGTAGCATACAACATACTATGAATATGTGGGCACTTGTGCCTGGAGAGTACTGCAAGGCTCCACCGGATGTATCCAAGCACCGGAACCGTGATTTCAAGATCCCAAACACACGCTCTATGATTATTCTCGCTTGTGCGTGTGCCTCATTATGGCGTTCTTGCATGTGTGTGTGTGCATTTCTGATGGGTGTCATCAACCACGGCTCCAGTGCGTAGCCAGCATCCCCACAAGGTGACCTTGTGTGATGTCCCCACTGGCGAATACCTGATACAGCTGTGAGGCATGCCAGATATGGGAGTCGTGGTAGCTTCCAGGGCTGCCAGCACACACATCCATGATAATGCCCCGCGCATTGCACACGACCTGGCAATTGATGGAGGGGTATCCCTTGCGGTTTATGTAGCGCCTACCCTGCTCCCCAGGTGGTGACTTGATTTCTATGTGCGCACAGTCTATCGCACCCAGGACCTCCGGTATTGTGCCACACGGTGGAAGCGGCGCATATTGCTAGCCAACTCCTCCTGAGATGTGGGGAACTTTATGTGCTCATGGGCATGTGGTAACATGGCATCCAGGAACTGGTGTAGTACCCTGGATGCTGATGCCTGTGAGATGCCCATTATGTCCCCGGTGGGCCTTTGAAAGGTACCTGTAGCCAGTATTCGCAAGCTCACACATACCTTTGTGTCCACTGGGATGGGCTCCCTCTGTTGTCTCTTGTTCTCAGGCGGCCGGCACAGCTCCACTATTTGCTGTAACGTGTCCCTGTCCACCCTGTAGCGCCTACTATCTCCAGGTCTCGCAGCCCCTGGTAGGTCACCCTTGGTCTGAACACTCTCCTTCTCCTGTGAGGCCTACGGTAGTTGTCGGCACCACCCTCCGCAACTCCGCCTGTCTCTGCCACATACCTATTCATCACGGCCACGGCGGCACCCAGCATATACATGTTAAAAGTTCCCGCCTGTTTACACCCTACGGTGCGGCGTTTGGGAAAACGCTGTGTGTTGTGCGCATTCACATTTATTACTGTTGTGCTGTATACCCGGTGATGTCATTGGGTGTGTCTGTGCGGCCCTATCCATGGATTATTTCCGTGGTTTTACGCTTGCAGCTGCAACGGTACTGCCTGTAGTGTAACATTACAGTTGCCTGCATTGCCTTCGCCTGGCATCTTACATTACTGCATCCTGCACGCACATGGCATATGATGCATTTTATCTGCGGCCGCAGTTATGCTACCTCTGTACTTGGCTGTGCTATTTCGGTTCTTTGCTCTTTGCATTTCTACTACATCCCCTATTATCTTTGCTCTCATATGCCTCCCTTTCCCGTTCTGCAGGAGTCTGCATGCAGACTTATCAGCTGCCGGCGTTTGCCCTTCCTGCATTGATTGGTGTTAATTGCTCGTTACGGATACATTTACACTGCTTCCGCATTTCCTCGTATTCTCCGCATTACCTTCCTATATCCCTGGTTGTTGCCGGTGAGGCCGTCACATGACTGGTTTCGGGAACGTAGTCGGCCCAGTGCACATGCATTTGTACGCCGCATTCTGTACTGTCAGCGCATCTATTTCCTAACACGCCAGTCATGATGCTGTAATATGCATTGTACAGCCCAGATTTGCTGTCCTCCAATATCCTTCCTCCTACAGTGGCACACCCTTGTGTGGTTGACATGTATCTCGTGTAGGCCACTCCTCGGTGTAGTACCGCCACGCTGCTTGCTCCATCCTTACGCTGGCGCCGCTTTTGCGATTCACTATTATCTGCCTCATTTGCATGGAATTGACTACTAATACCTGGTTACGGCCGGACACCGCCTCCACTCCTTGACAACCATTGCGCTGGGGTTGCAGCTTTACATACATACTATGGTGTGTGGTGGCTGTGCAGCTGATTTGTGTTCTAATGCTCTTTTCGGACATTATCATATTATTTCATTGCTTTACAACTTCTGTGCACACATCCCGGGTCTGCTGTTCTTTCTACGCACGTGCCATTTATGTCATTTTTACATTTTGTGCATATTTTCTTTGGACATTCTCGGTGCCTTTCCACATTGGCATATTGCACCTATATGATACCTGACTTTGACAGCCTTCCGTTACTCCTCCGGTATGTTTGGGTAAATGTAAACCGGTTTTTTTGGTTTACATTGCCGCGTCTTACGCTTACGCCTGCGCCACTGTGGATCGCTATTGCCCTCATTTGCATGGTGCAATACCGCACACAGTGTGTTCTGCATACCTACGTTGGAGGGCGGGGACGGTCCGGCGCACGCCGGTAGTGCACGTGGAATTCATTCATACCTGAATCGCTAAGCAGCCATATTTGGCGTTATAACGCCGACGCTATGCTGGCGCCTGGCGCAAGGTTCATGAATCCCGGGGAGAGTCTTTATTTCTAACCAGATGGTAACAGACTTAATTAATTCTAAAATCATTTTGTGTCCTATATCAGATCATAATTCAATTGTCTTTGAGTTTATGATAAAAAGTACTTACAATGTTCAGATCAAAAGGATACCAGCATACTTAACTCAACTAAAAGACTATAAAGATTATATACTTTCAGAAGTGCAACATTTTTTAGACTTAAACAATACACCTGAAGTCTCTATTGTTTATGTTTGGGATGCTTTAAAATCATACTTATATGGACAAAGTATCAGATGGTATAATAATAAAAGGAAATCTTGGGACAAGGAATTACTAGATATTCAAAGCAAATTAGACTCATATAAACATAATAATAAAGAAAATATTATGGACAAAAAGTTATTGAAGAAATAAATAAATTAAATGAGAAATACAAAGAAATTTTAACTCATAAAGTTAAAATAACATTAGAGAAATATAAGTTTTGTCTTACTCAATAAGTCCCAAATACTTACATAGACTTAAAAATAAAACAAAAGGTTGAATAAGCAAAATCATATCAAAGAAATTTTCTCTCCAAGGAAAAAGAAGAATGTTTCTAGTTTACCAGAAATATTAGATGAATTTAGAAATCACTTTCACAAAATTAATCATAATAACATTAACATGGAGCCTAAAGATAAAATAAAGAAATTTATAACTACAAACATGAACAAAAAACTTAATAAACAACAGACTAAACTATTGGATAAAAATATTTCATATACAGAGGTTGTTACACAAATAAACAAGCTTAAATCAAACAAAGCACCAGGTAATGATGGTATTATACCAGAGATCTATAAAATTCTTCCCAAAAGTACATACTCATTAATACATAAGGTTTTTATTTTGGCCCAAAATGAGTTAACAACTCCCCCCATCTTGGCAATACACATTTATTTCGCCAATTTTAAAACCCAATAAAGACCCAACCAGATGCACTTCATATAGACCTATTTCATTACTTAATGTTGACTATAAAATGTTTATGAGTATTTTTGCTGATAGATTAAAGACAATCATCCCAGGCATTATAGATATAGACCAGACAGGCTTTATTGTAAATAGAAATACTTTTGATAATATAAGGAGAACTTTAACGTTAATTGATTTTGCAAATAGGAAAAGAAAGATTTAACACTTATTAGTCTCGATATAAGTTCAGCATTTGATTCAGTAAGTTGGGACTACTTGTTTATCTTACTGAAGTGCACAAACTTCTCAGATGCATTTGTAAATCTAATTGAACATCTATATAAAGGAGCATTGGCTTACATTAAGATAGGAACATATGTCTCACAAAAATACCCATTTTAAAAGGTACAAAACAAGGGTGTCCACTCTCTCCACTATTATTTACTTTAATAATGGAGCCTTGGGCTAATTTGATCAGAAACAGTACTGATATAGAAGGATTTGATATAGATGAAAATACAATATCTAAAATTCAACTTTTTGCAGATGATGTTCTAATTACATCAGCAGGATCTAACTCTTCTATGCAGTCCTTATTTGATAAAATGATGGATTTTAAAAATATCTCTGGTTTAATATTCAATGAAGAAAAAACTAAAATATTACCAATATACACACGAAAAAATGTCCTCATTAGCGATTTTAGCAAATATATACCCAGCTCAGGTCAGATAACATACTTAGGTATAATATTAACTAAAGATATCAAATCTATTATACATAATAATTATAGTACCTGTCTTCTTAATATACAAAATCTTTTCAATAGCTGGAACAATATGTTTTTTACCATGGAAGAGAGACTCACAATTATTAAAATGATAATATTCCCTAAGATATACTTAATACAATCAATAATACTCCCACCTACAAAAATAATTATTAAGAAATTGAATTTGCTAATGTTAAATTTCTTATGGGCACCTAATAGACCTAGGATTGCATTAAAGAAACATACTAATAGCTGGTCTCAAGGGGGCATTTCATTTCCAGACTTTAATTTATATACTATCTCTTCTATTATAAAAGTTATTACTTTGTTAATAGATAAGTCATATGTTGCAAGATGGAAAGATTACTGGGAACTAATTAGTATTCACTTCATGAAAATCTCTTTAGCACATAAAAATGTTATTGTAAATAACCCCATGTTATGGTTACTAAAAGAATTTTGTACTTCACCCATTACACCAAAATATATAGTTAGCTACCCATTAAACATTATTATTAGTTATCGTAATTTTATATTCATGCATCCTAAGTATAAGGAATGGAATTTTATTCTATTCCCTATAATGTATACACAAGGTATGCTTTTGTCAACCACTTCTGAAAGAACTCTTTTAGTCACAGAGAATGATCTAAAGTATTGGTATCAGTTGCTGTCTGATAATAAAGTAAAAAATTTAGACTTCTTAAAGCAAGAATTTGATTTGAGAGAAACTTGTTGGTTAGAAGTTCAGACCTTTAGACAACATCTTATTAATAAAATTGATTTAATGTCTTTAACAGTTAAAGAATCTGTTCCAATACTGATTGATTACTTGATATTAAATTTACAACATAGAGTTTCTGATAAAGGTAAGCTCTCATACATACATAAAATTATCAGAGAAGAAACTCATTACAGTGCAGATACCTATTGGAATTATTTCATTTCCATTAATGGTGAATCACTAAAACAACAAGATAAACAATATATATTGGAATCTGCTTATAAAACTACTTCTTCCATTAATTGGAGACTTTTTACTTGGAAATTTTACATAGATCCTTCTATACACCTTTAATGATGAATAAAATAAATAATAAAGACAACTTATGTAAAAGATGTAATGTAGAAATTAATGCTGATTGGGCACATATGTTTTATGACTGTATAAAATTGAAGGAATATTGGAAGTTAATCAATGATTTTTTGCAGGCCCTTTTCACAGATAATTTCATTGTTTCTAAATCACTTATATTATTTAACACACCTGTTCCTAAAAGTGTTAAAAAAGTTAAGCTTCCCTTATTATGGTCTATTCTAGCAGTGGCTAGAAAAATAATAACCAGAAATTGGATTTCAGATACCCCTCCTTCATTTAATGAATTTAAAAATGTTATGACTGAAGTGTGTCATATGGAATTTATGACAATAAAATCAAGAACTACTAGGAAAATATCTTATTATATTATATGGGATACTTTACAAAACCTGTTAAAAAAATCTTAGTTTCAATAACATGACATTATAGTTTAATCAATTGATTTGATTTGTAGTGGATGTCTTTGTAAATACTTTGGTTATTTTATTGAATGTTATAACTATTTCTATTTTAATTACTTGTATAAAATTGTTATGATATTTATTTTGTATGTTAAAAACAATAAGCTTGTTTTAAAAAAAAAAGAAGCCCTACACTGACTGCCTCAAAAAACTCCAGCTTTACTCCATGTCATATCGCCTACTCCGAGGTGATCTCTGCCTAACATATAAAGCTATGTCAAACCCAGAGCTGTTGGACATGCTATACCTAAAGAAATCCCAATCCCTCCGAGCTACACGCTCTAGGGACCTAAACCTTGTCACCACAATAAACAGGACATGCTGGAGGGATAGATTCCTGTCCCTGAGACTTCCCATACTCTGGAACAGGCTACCCATCTATGTCAAGCAAAGTTCTTCATTAGCACTCTTCAAGAAAAATATTGATGAGTGAATGGGAAATAGGAAATACACCCCAGGGATCACTTCTGTGCCTCTGCTCGACAGTGGAACAGAAAAATAACTTTCTTGTATGGCGTAAGCCAGGGAAACTTGTTGGCTAGGCTTATGTAGGCCCTTGGGCTGATAGCCTAGTACCTACCTATGAGCCTATGAATTATTGTTCTGCTGTCACATGTTAAGGTAGTTTCTATAGAAATCCAACAATATTTACCTGATTACAGTACCAAGATAAGAATTTCAAAGATATGCCACGATATTATTAAAGAATACACTCTAGGTTCAGGACTTACCTTGCAAGTCTGCAGTTGACACAGTTTTAGTTCAGGGCTGACTCTGATGCAAGTAGTACACAGCCAATACATGGGGATGTAAAGGCTGTATGAGTTGCCTGGCATCAATGTTAATATGTGTATGTGAGTAGGAGAAATGTATTGAGCACCTAGGTGGTCATTAAATGTGCTATGCATTGTTTCTTAGCCAAAGCAAGGGCATACCTACTTCTGCCTCCAGCCACAGCAGTTGGTGGTTACCTCTTCGAGTCTTCCTCTGATTGTGCTTGTGGTGACCTAGCCATTGGTGGGGGATTGTGTCTCCCTTCACCTTGCTGATCCTGCTACGGCTGTTTCTACAGGATCAGATTGTGTAGCATAGCACATATTGTGAAGATTTGTGTACATGTAAATGGATTATACTGCATGGCTCCACAACATGTATCTAGGCACCAGAACTGTGACTTCAGTTGCCCAAACACATGCTCTCTGATGATTCTGGTTTGAGTGTACCTCATTATGGAGTGTGTCCATGCCTGCGCATACATTTCTGATGGGTGTCATCGGCCATGGTTGCAGTGCATACTCAGCATCCCCAAATAAATGTCCCTGAGGGATGTCCCCCCTAGCAAACATCTGGTACAGCTGTTATGTGTGCCAGATATAGGAGTCATGATAACTGCCAGAGTTGCCAGCACACACATTCAATATAAATCCCTGGGCATTACACATGACATTGCAGTTGATGGAGTGGTACCCCTTGCGGTTAATGTAGATTCTACCCTGCTCACCAGGTGGTGCCTTAATATGTACATGAATGCAATCTATGTCACCCAGTACTTCAGGGTAGTGCACTACCCAGTAGAAATGTTGCATGTTGCTGGCCGTCTCCTCAGAACTACAGGAAAACACATGCACACAATGGCATGTATGAGCATAGCATCTTGGAATTAGTGGGGGATCCTGGATGCTGATGCCTGTGACACACCCATCATGTCCCCAGTTGGTCTTTTCTAAGGGCTATACATACCTTAGTTTCCACTGGGATGGGCTCCTCTTGGCTGGCTCTGGCACTGAGTTGAGGGTGGCAGAGCTCACAGAGTTCTTGTAAGGTGTCTATGCCCACCCTGTAGTGCTCTACAATGTCCAGGTCATGTAGCATCTGAAAAGTTATCCTGGTCCTGAACACTTTTCCTTCACAGCTAGGCCTATTGTCACCAACACCAGCAGCACTGGCTTCAGCCTGTAGCACATAAATATGCATAAAAGCTGCAGCAGCCCCTAGCATTGTGTCCCTTTACAATTTTCTTGTCTCTACTACAGCAGTGTTGAGTGTTCAGGAAAACCCAGAATAGAGGGTATATGGATGCTTTATAGCTTGTTAAATAGCTCCACCATGCTGAAATCACCTGCTTATGCTGTAATTAGCACCTACGAAACACACTTGCTGCTTTGCTGAGTGTTAACTCCATTGCTGCTCATTAGTATGAGATGTGCACCTCCTCACCACTGTGCGCACCTCCATGACCCTGTGTGCACCTACAAGTAAATAAGGTAAACACAGGAAATATTATTACTTTCCTCTGTTCCTGTGATATCACACAAACATGGAGCACAAAAACTGATTTAAAATTTGCACACCCTGTATTAGAACCTAGGACCATCTGTATTCCAACCCTACACATATGCATGCTGCGAAAGGAATAGCTACATGTCAAACATAGACAAACCCGACATTCATCCCTCTGTTTCCCATGATTGAGCTAAGTGCCGTATTGCACAAGCAGTAACAAAAATAATTAAAAAATAAATTAAAACAGAGATGACACATTTTAACAAAAAATAAAGAAGATGAAACAGGACTTGTGAATTATGCACTGCTTACATGCACTTTCACCTTCGTAGACCTACATGTACACCTCTGTAAGTGTAACCTGACACCCCTCCTGATGTTATCATTCACTGTTACCATCCATTGAAAACAAACACTGTGTAAGTACCTACATGAAGTGAACATCCCTACATGGTTAAATTTTTTGTGATTCAGCAAGTCTAATGGATTTTGACTGCATTTGCATCTTCACCGTGTTGACAGCCCTGAATCTACATGGCTGGTAAGCGTGTAGAGAGGGAAACTGAAGGGGAGCCCAATGTCATAAACACAAGGAAGGGTATTACTTTGCTGTATATCTGCACAGAGGAATACAGTTTTTGATAGAATTTGGCTGTATTTCATCAGCTACACACTGCATATGCTTACATGACAGTATGAATAGTCTGTTTCAGGGGGTTTAAACTATTAGCTGTCTACATCAGTTGACTATATTCTTCAGTGTGGTGTGGGGGAGCTAAGCTGCATTACGTCATGACACTTAAAAATGATTGTTGCTATTGTTACTATACTTTTTTAGTATCCACCCTGTCTAATAATGTAATAATGTGTCTGCTGTTACATGTTAAGCTTAGTTCTGTACAAATCTAATAACTTTTACTTGTTCTTGTTTCCGTGTAAACTCCTTTCCATGGCTGTATTCAAAACGTTTTCGAATACACAAGTAACACGAGCACTGAGTCTACTTGGTTACTTTACAGCTCGTTGAATTGCTTCACCATGTTAGTTTGCTTCATTAGCAGACAATTCACTACTTATGCTGTAATTTGCATGACAAAGAATTTACCATGTTTGCATGTAAGTGTGTGCTGCTACATGAAATTTAGAACTTTTCACAGCTGTGTGTACATCACAGCATTATGCGCACATGGTGAAAAATGACCATGCAGACTTTATTGAATCCACCCAATGTCTTTTGTTCATGGATGTATGATGTCCCAAATGCCTGTGTACTCAGCTTACAATGCTACTAAAAAAGTAGTGTTTATGGGTGAGATCTAACTCCTGATTCAAACACTGATAAGACTTCTGTTTACATTAAAAAAATAGTACTCTACACCCTTTGCTTTAAAATTAAACAGATTTATTTCTATAATAGAATGTCTGAGAACAAACACTGTTGTCAGCAAGACAGGACTGACATCACTAGGGGAGGTGCTAATTAGTCTTATTCCCTGACGTCAGCTGAGGACAAATCACTCAGGTGATCAGCTTCCACTTCATTATTTCTTCTGATCTTGCCTTTTGCCTTGAGTTTTTGTCTGTTGGTACTCATGTCAGTCGAGCTGATCACCAGTGACCATTTGGCTGAGTTCTTTTCAGTATTAAAAAAAATATATATATATATATATATATATGTATACACACACACACACACACACACACACACACACACACACACACACACACAC